>NC_057808.1:204772319-205072319 GCF_018294505.1 Triticum aestivum
TTCATGATGTATTTCACGTTTCCCAGTTGAAGAAGTGCCACGCAGAGATGGCTAAGATACCACTGAGAGATACCGTGCCACTGGAAGCGATTCAGCTGGAAAGTGATTTGACCTATGAGGAGAAACCAGTTAAGATTCTTGAGTATGCCAGCCGAGTTACCCGCAGCAAGGTTATCAAGTTTTGCAAAGTCCAGTGGAGTCACCACACGGAAGATGAAGCCACCTGGGAGCGAGAGGAAGATCTACGGAAGGACCACTCCCACCTGTTTTCTAGCCAACCCGAATCTCGAGGGCGAGATTCATCTTAAGGGGGGTAGGTTTGTAACATCCCAAATTTTCAATTTGGTATGTTATACATAGATCATCATTGCATATCATATTTTATTTGCATTTTGACAAATCCTCGATAAATCCTAAGCAACTCAAGGACCCTCGGAGAGAGTTGGGGATTTTCTCGAATTTTCATATTTGATTTTCATCAAATAATAAGACGAGGATTTTGGTTTTAATTATTTTCTCTCCGGAAAAATATTTCATTAAACAAAATAAATGAGAGGAGAAAATATTACTTCTCCAAAACAATTGAAATACTGGAGGAAAAATGTTAAAATCATTTATTGGAATTTATTTGGATTTTATTTGCAATTTTTATTGCATTAAAAATATTGCATGTTTTCAAAATATTTATTTTGTGTTAAAAAATGTTCACCCTATTCTAGATCTTCTAACTAGACGGGGAAAATTTATTTTATATTTTTTGGACTTTTATTTATTTCTCTAAGAATTATTTTCCGCGGAACGTATTAAAAAAAAAACTGCGCGCGCCCGCTGGGCCGAGCCCAGCCGAGCCGCAGGCCGGCCCACCCCGCGTCGTCCTCTCCTCGCACGACGCCGCCGCCGCGCCGTGTCCATGGCGGACACGGGAACCCCGCCGCCGCACCTTGCCCCTCCCCCAAGCTGCTGCCCCCCTCCTATATATATAGCCCCCTCCTCTCACCTCAACCCCCGCCGCCGCCGCACTTGCCCGCCGCCGCCGCCCGCACGGGAGCCGCCGCCGCCGCCGTTTGCCGCCGCCCCTCGCCCTCCCCCCGAGCACCCCGCACCCCGCCGCCCTTGCCGCCTCTCGCCGGAGCCGGCCAAGCCCCGCCGGAGCACGCCCCCGACGAGGTAGACCTCGCCTCGTTCGTCGCCGGTTTTTGTTTAAAAAAAACCATTCGTTTAAAAAAAACCTAGATCGGTTTTTTTCGGTTTTGTTATTTTGCGAGCGTTCACTGAACCGTTCGTTTTAACGAACGCGTTCGTCGGTTTTTCTCTGTTAACGAACGTCCGTTCTTTAACCGTTCGTCCGTTTTTCTTTTTCGTCGGATTTTTCCGCGATTATCTCAGATTCGATTTCTGATCGAATCTTCGTTTCTGTTTAACTTCTCGCTCGTCTATCGGAATCAGGCGATTCAAGCGCCTAGAGTTTCGTCTCGAAATTCTCTTTCCGTTTAACCTACTCAAACAAATTTTTGCTACTGTAAAATTTGACCTAGATCCAGATTAGTAACGAAGCTTGTTTCTTTCACCGTTTGACTTTCGTTGTTTCGTTCGAGTTGATGCTTTTTGCAAACCGGAGTTCTTAAGTTGAAATTTCTGGTTGGATCTTTCATTCGAGTTTTACCTGTGCATTAGATGAGTACTGATTGTATGCTTGTTTGTTTGCGATAGAGTACCCGGAGTGTGTCGCTTGTTACTTCGAATCGCTAGGTTTTGCGGATCATCAGCAAGGCAAGTAACACTTTGATCATACTTTCCATACCCAGTTTTATTGCATTAGATCTATTCCTCAAACAATTGCATGATTAGGATCTGATTAAATTGTGGGAACTGGGAAGTAGTTGAGGTAGTACCTATTACCTGTTTTCTTATCAAACCCTTGGGAGTTACTTCTACGTTGCTATTATATTGCCATGCTATGCTCGTAGACGTGGATTGGGTTTGAGAGATATTCATGACAGATGTGAGATGTTTATTAATGGTTCAACTTAAGGTGGCAACTAAAACTCACATCTGGGTGGATTGAGGCACCTGGAGAACCCAGTGTTGTCTGATTTTATAAGGTCCGCCACCCAGGCTCAAAGGGATCATAAGATTGTTCATGCTAGAAACTTCCGTGTGCAGCCACAAGCTATTATGGGCTCTAGCATAGTTGAGTAGGTTACATGATCTCTTGAAGAGGTGGGCTAGCAGATGTAGGGGAAAGTAGGTGTACCGGTCCATCCAGAGTAAAGAGTGATTGTTTCTGAAAGACTGTGTCTCGGTCATCCGTTTCTCAAACATCATGCAGTGCGAGAATCAAGCGGAGGCGATCGAGTCTTGTGGGGAAAAGTGCGCAAACCTCTGCAGAGTGTACAAACTAATCATGGTTAGCCGTGTCCCCGGTTATGGACAACTTGAGTATCTAGTACCTGGATTATCATTTGAATCTCATCACCATGTTACTTTTAATTAATTTTGTTGGGTTAATGATGACACTTAATTGGGATTGAGTTGGAGGTACCTTCTCAATGTTTAACAACCACCATGATAGTTAAATAAAATTTATTCCTTTGCAGTAGGGAAAAATTGGCTTTTCGCATAAACTTTAACCATAGAGCTTTCCACCAGCCATATATGCATGTAGTATAGCATTATTCTTGTTCATTACTCTCTATGTGTTACTTTGCCAGCATATTCTATGTGCTGACCCGTTTTCGGGCTGCAACGTTTCATGTTGCAGACTTTTCAGACAACGAGTAAGGTGCCTTAGGTCGTGGTCTTATACTCAGTGATGCCGCTGGAGTTGATGGACTCACTTATCTTCCAAGCCTTCCGCTGTTATCGTTATTAGATGGCCTTAAGCCATATTTATCATACTTAATCTCTTTGGAGATATTCGATGTAATAAGTGTGTGATTGCTACTCTGTTATAAATCCTCCATTTGTACTGTGCGTGTCAGCATTACTGATCCAGGGATGACACTGGTGCACAGCAGCACAGACCATTTGAGGTCTGGTCGCTACAAAAGCTACCTCGAGTTAGAGCAAGAATTTACAAGAATCATCCCGAACAAATTGTTGGCGACATCAAAACTGGGAGAATACTCGCTCTAAATCTCGGTTAGCTAAATTTTGTGAGCATTACTCATTAATTTCTACTATTGAGCCTATGAAGATAGAAGAAGCCCTCGAAGACACAGATTGGGTGAATGCTATGCGTGCAGAACTACACAACTTCGACAGGAATCAAGTGTGGATATTGGTTGAGAAGCCCAAAGATGAGCAAAACGTCATCGAAACCAAATGGGTGTTTCGTAACAAGCAAAATGAAGATAGACAAGTTGTACACAAAAAGGCTCGTCTCGTGGATCAAGGTTACACACAAGTTGAAGGTATGGACTATGGTGAGACCTATGCCCCCGTTGGTAGACTTGAGTCCGTTCACATCATTCTTGCTTATGCTAATCACCATGATATCACCCTGTATCAAATGAATTTTAAAAGTGCTTTCTTGGGTGAAATTGAGGAGGAAGTTTATGTTCAACAACCTCCGGCTTTGTTAATGCGAAGAAAGCCAACCATGTCTACAAACTTCATAAAGCTCTCGATGGTCTCAAACAAGCGCCTAGAGCTTGGTATAAATGCTTAACAAAGTTTCTTCTTGAAAAAGGCTTTGAAATTGGAAAAAATGTTTCAACCTTATTTACTAAGAGAGTTAATGTGGTGAACTATTTGTATGACAAATATATGTTGATGATATCATATTTGGATCTACTGACCCTCTCTCTAGCGAAAAGTTTGGAAGGTTGATGGCGGAAAAGTATGAGATGTCTATGATGTGCGAACTCAAATTCTTCCTCGATTTACAAATCAAGCAAACTAGGGAGGGTACCTTTGTTTCTCAAACAAAGTATACCAAGGACTTATTCAAGAAGTTCAACATGCAAGAAACCAAAGATATGAAACCACCCATGCCTACTACCAAATATCTTGACTTGACAAAGGATGGCAAGCACGTTGATCAAAAGGTTTATCGATCCATGATTGGTTCATTGCTATATCTATGTGCCTCCCATCTCGACATTACGCTAAGTGTGTGCATGTGTGCACGATACCAAGCAGAGTGTCATCTTCAGGCCGTGAAAATAATTGTGAGATATTTGATACACACAACACCAAAATTTTGGCATTTCTATCCCAAAGGATATTCTTTCAAACTTGTTGGCTATTTTTGTTGGGGAACGCAGTATTTCAAAAAATTTACCTACGATCACGCACTATCTATCTAGGAGATGCATAGCAACGAGACGAGAGAGTGTGTCCACGTACCCTCATAGACCGAAAGTGGAAGCGTTATGTTAACGCGGTTGATGTAGTCGTACTCTTCGCGATCTAATCACGATCCAACCGATCATGTACCGAACGCACGGCACCTCCGAGTTCTGCACATGTTCAGCGCGATGACGTCCTTCGAGCTCTTGATGCAGCAGAGATTCGGGGATATAGATGAGTTACATTAGCACGACGGCGTGATGACGGTGTTGATGATGTGATCCGCGCAGGACTTCACCTAAGCACTACGACAATATGATCTGAGGTGTAATCTATGGAGGGGGCACCGCACACGGCTAAAACAATTGATCTTGTGTGTTCTAGGGTGCCCCTGCCTCCGTATATAAAGGAGGAGAGGGGGAGGCCGGCTGGCCCCTGTAGGGCGCGCCAAGAGAGAGGAGTCCTACTAGGACTCCAAGTCCTAGTAGGATTCCACTTGGTGGAAGGAGGGAGAAGGAAGGGAGAGGGAGAGGGAAAGGGGGGCCGCGCCCCCTCACCTAGTCCTATTCGAAATCCCCAAGGGGGGGGGGGGGGCGCACGCCACCTCCTCGTGGCCTGCCCTCTTTCTCCCCTAAGGCCCATATTGGCCCATTACTTCCCCCGGGGGTTCCGGTAACCCCTTCGGCACTCCGTTTTTACCCGGTACCTCTCGGAACTCTTCCGATGTCTGAATAACATCGTCCAATATATCATTCTTTATGTCTTGACTATTTTGAGACTCCTCGTCATGTCTGTGATCTCATCCGGGACTCCAAACAACATTCGGTCATCAAAACACATAACTCATATAATACAAAATCGTCATCGAACGTTAAGCATGCGGACCCTACGGGTTCGAGTACTATGTAGACATGACCGAGACACCTCTCCAGTAAATAACACATAGCGGTACCTGAATGCTCATATTGGTTCCTACATATTCTATGAAGATCTTTATCGGTCAAACCGCATAACAACATACGTTATTCCCTTTGTCATCGGTATGTTACTTGCCCGAGAGTCGATCGTCGGTATCTTCATACCTAGTTCAATCTCGTTACCGGCAAGTCTCTTTACTCATTCCGTAATGCATCATCCCACAACTAACTCATTAGTCACATTGCTTGCAAGGCTTATAGTGATGTGCATTACTGAGAGGGCCCAGAGATACCTCTCCGATACACGGAGTGACAAATCCTAATCTCGATCTATGCCAACTCAACAAACACCACCGGAGACACCTGTAGAGCATCTTTATAATCACCCAGTTACGTTGTGATGTTTGATAGCACACAAAGTGTTCCTCCAGTATTCAGGAGTTGCATAATATCATAGTCAGAGGAATATGTATAAGTCATGAAGAAAGCAATAGCAATAAAACTAAACGATAATTATGCTAAGCTAATGGATGGGTCTTGTCCATCACATCATTCTCTAATGATGTGATCCCGTTCATCAAATGACAACACATGTCTATGGTTAGAAACTTAACCATCTTTGATTAACGAGCTAGTCAAGTAGAGGCATACTAGGTACACTTTGTTTGTCTATGTATTCACAAATGTACTAAGTTTCCGGTTAATACAGTACTAGCCTGAATAATAAACATTTATCATGATATAAGGAAATATAAATAACAACTTTATTATTGCCTCTAGGGCATATTTCCTACAGTCTCCCTTGCACTAGAGTCAATAATCTAGATTACATAGTAATGATTCTAACACCCATGGAGTCTTGGTGCTGATCATGTTTTGCTCATGAGAGAGGCTTAGTCAACGGGTCTGCAACATTCAGATCCGTATGTATTTTGCAAATCTCTATGTCTCCCTCCTTGACTTGATCGCGGATGGAATTGAAGCGTCTCTTAACGTGTTTGGTTCTCTTGTAAAATCTGGATTCCTTCGCCAAGGCTATTGCTCCAGTATTGTCACAGAAGATTTTCATTGGACCCGATGCACTAGGTATTACGCCTAGTTCGGATATGAACTCCTTCATCCAGACTCCTTCATTTGCTGCTTCCGAAGCAGCTATGTACTCCGCTTCACACGTAGATCCCGCCACGACGCTCTGCTTGGAACTGCACCAACTGACAGCTCCACCATTCAATATAAATACATATCCAGTTTGTGACTTAGAGTCATCCGGATCAGTGTCAAATCTTGCATCGACGTAACCATTTACGACGAGTTCTTTGTCACCTCCATAAATGAGAAACATATCCTTAGTCCTTTTCAGGTATTTCTGGATGTTCTTGACCGCTGTCGAGTGATCCACTCTTGGATTACTTTCGTACCTCCCTGCTAAACTTATAGCAAGGCACACATCAGGTCTGGTACACAGCATTGCATACATGATAGAACCTATGGCTGAAGCATAGGGAATGACTTTCATTTTCTCTCTATCTTCTGCAGTGGTCGGGCATTGAGTCTGACTCAACTTCACACCTTGTAACACAGGCAAGAACCCTTTCTTTGACTGATCCATTTTGAACTTTTTCAAAACTTTATCAAGGTATGTGCTTTCTGAAATTCCAATTAAACGTCTTGATCTATCTCTATAGATCTTGATGCCCAATATATAAGCAGCTTCACCGAGGTCTTTCATTGAAAAATTCTTATTAAAGTACCCTTTTATGCTATCCAGAAATTCTGTATTATTTCCAATCAACAATATGTCATCCTCATATAATATTAGAAATGCTACAGAGCTCCCACTCACTTTCTTGTAAATACAGGATTCTCCAAAAGTCTATATAATACCATATGCTTTGATCACACTATCAAAGCGTATATTCCAACTCCGAGGGGCTTGCACCGGTCCATAAATGGATCGCTGGAGCTTGCACACTTTGTTAGCACCTTTAGGATCGACAAAACCTTCTGGTTGCATCATATACAACTCTTCTTTAAGATATCCATTAAGAAATGCAGTTTTGACATCCATTTGCCAAATTTCATAATCATAAAATGCAGCAGTTGCTAACATGATTCGGACAGACTTAAGCATCACTACGGGTGAGAAGGTCTCATCATAGTCAACTCCTTGAACTTGTCGAAAACCTTTCGCAACAAGTCGAGCTTTGTAGACAGTAACATTACCGTCAACGTTAGTCTTCTTCTTGAAGATCCATTTATTCTCTATGGCTTGCCGATCATCGGGCAAGTCAACCAAAGTCCACACTTTGTTCTCATACATGGATCCCATCTCAGATTTCATGGCCTTCAGCCATTTCGCAGAATCTGGGCTCTTCATCGCTTCCTCATAGTTCATAGGTTCGTCATGGTCAAGAAACATGACCTTCATAACAGGATTACCGTACCACTCTGGTGTAGATCGTACTCTGGTTGACCTACGAGGTTCGGTAGTAACTTGATCTGAAGTTTCATGATCATCATCATTAGCTTCCTCACTAATTGGTGTAGGAATCACTGGAACTGGATTTTGTGATGAACTACTTTCCAATTCAGGAGAATGTACAATTACCTCATCAAGTTCTACTTTCCTCCCACTCACTTCTTTCGAGAGAAACTCCTTCTCAAGAAAGGATCCATTTTTAGCAACGAATATCTTGCCTTCAGATCTGTGATAGAAGGTGTACCCAACAGTCTCTTTTGGGCATCCTATGAAGACACATTTCTCTGACTTGGGTTCGAGCTTATCAGGTTGAAGCTTTTTCACATAAGCATCGCAACCCCAAACTTTAAGAAACGACAGCTTAGGTTTCTTGCCAAACCACAGTTCATATGGTGTCGTCTAAACGGATTTAGATGGTGCCCTATTTAACATGAATGCAGCCGTCTCTAAAGCATAACCCCAAACGCTAGTGGTAAATCAGTAAGAGACATCATAGATCACAGCATATCTAATAAAGTACGATTACAATGTTCGGACACACCATTACGCTGTGGTGTTCCGGGTGGCGTGAGTTGTGAAACTATTCCTTTCAAATGAAGACCAAACTCATAACTCAAATAATCACCTCCATGATCAGATCATAGAAACTTTATTTTCTTGTTACGATGATTTTCCACTTCACTCTGAAATTCTCTAAACGTTTCAAATGTTTCACACTTATGTTTCATCAAGTAGATATACCCATATCTGCTCAAACCATCTGTGAAGGCCAGAAAATAACGATACCCGTTGCGAGCCTCAACACTCATTGGACCGCATACATCAGTATGTATTATTTCCAATAAGTCAGTTGCTCGCTCCATTGTTCCGGAGAACGGAGTCTTGGTCATCTTGCCCATGAGGCATGGTTCGCAAGCATCAAGTGATTCATAATCAAGTGATTCCAAAAGCCCATCAACATGGAGTTTCTTCATGCGCTTTACACCAATATGACCTAAACGGCAGTGCCACAAATAAGTTGCACTATCATTATTAACTTTGCATATTTAGGCTTCAATATTATGAACATGTGTATCACTACAATCGAGATTCAACAAAGTTAGACCACTCATCAAGGGTGCATGACCATAAAAGATATTACTCATATAAATAGAACAACCATTATTCTATGATTTAAATGAAAAAACTGATGACCCACAAGTATAGGGGATCTATCGTAGTCCTTTCGATAAGTAGGAGTGTCGAACCCAACGAGGAGCAGAAGGAAATGACAAGCAGTTTTCAGTAAGGTATTCTCTGCAAGCACAGAAATTATCGGTAACAGATAGTTTTGTGATAAGGTAATTCGTAACGGGTAACAAGTAACAAAAGTAAACAAGGTGCAGCAAGGTGGACCAATCCTTTTTGTAGCAAAGGACAAGCCTAGACAAACTCTTATATAAAGGAAAGCGCTCCCGAGGACACATGGGAATTATCGTCAAGCTAGTTTTCATCATGCTCATATGATTCACGTTCGTTACTTTGATAATTTGATATGTGGGTGGACCCGTGCTTGGGTACTGCCCTTCCTTGGACAAGCATCCCACTTATGATTAACCCCCTCGCAAGCATCCACAACTATGAAAGAAGAATTAAGGTAAACCTAACCATAGCATGAAACATATGGATCCAAATCAGCCCCTTACGAAGCAACGCATAAACTAGGGTTTAAGCTTCTGTCACTCTAGCAACCCATCATCTACTTATTACTTCCCAATGCCTTCCCCTAGGCCGAAACAATGGTGAAGTTTCATGTAGTCGATGTTCACATAACACCACTAGAGGAAAGACAACATACATCTCATCAAAATATCGAACGAATACCAAATTCACATGACTAGTTATAACAAGACTTCTCCCATGTCCTCCGGAACAAACGTAACTACTCACAAATCATATTCATGTTCATAATTAGAGGGCTATTAATGTGCATAAAGCATCTGAATATATAATCTTCCACCGAATAAACCAACTAGCATCAACTACAGGGAGTAATCAACACTACTAGCAACCCACAAGTACCAATCTGAGGTTTTGAGACAAAGATCGGATACAAGAGATGAACTAGGGTTTGAGAGGAGATGGTGCTGGTGAAGATGTTGATGGAGATTGACCCCCTCCCGATGAGAGGATCGATGGTGATGACGATGGTGACAATTTCCCCCTCCCGGAGGGATGTTTCCCCGGCAGAACAGCTCCGCCGGAGCCCTAGATTGGTTCCGCCTCGAGATGGCGGCGCTTTGTGCCGAAAGCTTCCTTATGATTTTTTCCAGGGCAAAATACACCTTATACCAGAAGATGGGCATCGGGGGGCTTCCATGTGGCCCACGAGGCAGGGGGGCGCGCCCAGGGGGTAGGGCGCGCCCTCCACCCTCGTGGACAGTGGGTGGCCCCCCCTCTGGTGCTTTCTTCGCCCAATATTTTTAATATATTCCAAAACTGACTTTCGTGGAGTTTCAGGACTTTTGGAGTTGTGCAGAATAGGTCTCTAATATTTGCTCCTTTTCCAGCCCAGGATTCCAGCTACCGGCATTCTCCCTCTTCATGTAAACCTTGTAAAATAAGAGAGAAAAGGCATAAGTATTGTGACATAATGTGTAATAACAGCCCATAATGCAATAAATATCGATATAAAAGCATGATGCAAAATAGACGTATCAACTCCCCAAAGCTTAGACCTCGCTTGTCCTCAAGTGGAAGCCGATATCGAAAATATGTCCACATGTTTAGAGATAGAGGTGTCGATATAATAAAAATGGACATGAGGGCATTATGATCATTCTTAGAATAGCAATATATATATATATATATATATATATATATATATAGTCATATGATTTCTTATGCTGAAGTAACAATCTATTCATAATGTAAAGTATGAATCAGAAACTTCATTGAAAAACTAGCAAACTATATTCTCAGTCATTGAAGCAATTGCAATTTATCATAACATCGGAAAGAGTCAATATAAGAGCTTTTCAGCAAGTCCACATACTCAACTATCATTTAGTCTTTCACAATTGCTAACACTCACGCAATACTTATGGGTATGAAGTCTTAATGGAACATAGAGAAAGATAGGGGCTTATAGTTTTGCCTCCCAACCTTTTACCTCAGGGGTAATGCCAACAATAATGCTTTATGAAAACCCACATCCAATTGGATAAATATATCAGGATCTTTCCAACACATAGTGCTTGCCAAAGGATAAAGTGTAAAAAGGAAAGGTGAAGATCACCATGAATCTTGTATAAGGTATAAGACAAAAATAAAAAAATAGGCCCTTCATAGAGGGTAGCAGAGGTTGTCATGTGCTTTTATGGTTGGATGCACAAAATCTTAATGCAAAAGAACGTCACTTTATATTGCCACTTGTGATAGGGACCTTTATTATGCAGTCTGTCGCTTTTATTTCTTCCATATCACAAGCTCATATAAAGCTGATTTTCTTTACACTAATAGATCATACATATTTAGAGATAAATTTTTATTGCTTGCAACAATGACAACTTGCTTGATGGATCTTATTCAATCCATAGGTAGATATGGTGAACTCTCATGGCAAAACTGGGTTTAAGGATATTTGGAAGCACAAGTAGTATCTCTACTTGGTGCAAAGAATTTGGCTAGCATGAGGGGGAAAGGCAAGCTCAACATGTTGGATGATCCATGACAATATAATTTATTTCAGATATAAGAAAACATAACCCATTACGTTGTCTTCCTTGTCCAACATCAACTTTTTAGCATGTCATATTTTAATGAGTGCTCACAATCATAAAAGATGTCCAAGATAGTATATTTATATGTGAAAACCTCTCTTTCTTTATTACTTCCTATTAATTGCAATGATGACCAAAACTATGTTTGTCAACTCTCAACAACTTTTATTCATCATACTCTTTATATGTGAAGTCATTACTCTCCATAAGATCAATATGATCTCTTTATTTATTTTTATTCTTTCTTTTTTCTTTTATTCCCTCAAGATCATAGCAAGATAACCAAGCCCTCGACTAAAGACTAATCTTTATTATATATAGCTCATGGACTCGATCGCATAGATAAGGATCAACACAAAAACTCAAAGCTAGATCATACTAAACTTTATTCTACTAGATCAAGATACAACAAAAAGGATCGAACTAAGAAAAACAGTAAAGATAGAAGTGTGATGGTGATACGATACTGGGGCACCTCCCCCAAGCCTGGCAGTTGCCAAGGGGAGTGCCCATACCCATGTGTTTATGTCTCTTTCTTTGGAGGTAGTAATGATGGAGTTGTTTATGATGTAGGCTTCTTCCTTAATTTGCGCTTGAGGATAGAATTTTTCTCCCTTAGGTCATCGATCTCCTGCTCAAGGCTTAATATCTTTTTGCATAGTTACTATTTGTTCTCCTGCAAGAGGCGAAAAGGGATAAACTTGATCTTAGGTTTCTTTGCACTATTAGGGAGGCTTGACTTTTTGAACTCCACATGCATGTCCCCAGGTTGAAGTAATGGGACTTCATCTTCATCTGAGCTCGCCTCCTCCCTTCCCCTAGGATCATAGTCTTCTTCTTCCTCCGTGGTCCAACCACAATGCTCCAAGTCCCCGTAGACCTTAGGGTCTGCAAGGTAATCAGCCACATAGCTTTCTCCCTCCGAATCCTAGGACGACATATTGCTCTAATCTGTGGCGGAAACAACTCAAAACAAAAATAGAGGATTTCGTCGTGGTACGGTGGTCAAAACCTTCGGGAGATTATATAATGAATTTTTACCGACCAAAAGAAATATCATGCAAGAAAACGGAGTCCGGAGGGCACACGAGGTGCCCACGAGGCAGGGGGCGCGCCCAGGGGGTAGGGCGTGCCATCCACCCTCGTGGATGCCTCATGTCCTTTCTGGACTACTTCTCATTTTCCTATTTTCTTAAGTATTCCAAAACGGAGAAAAAAATGCTGTTAGAACTGTTTTGGAGTCAGTTTACTTACCGTACCACATACCTATTCCTTTTCGGAGTCTGAAACATTCTGGAAAGTGTCCCTTATGTACTCCTCCGGGGTTACGGTGTCAATAACATTGGTTTCAACATTTATGGGATTACCTGAGATATAATGTTTGATTCTTTGACCGTTCACCACCTTCAGATTTGTGCCTTCGAAGTTGTTGATTTTTATGGCACCGGAGTGATAGACCTCCTCGATAACATAAGGACCTTCCCATTTAGAGAGGAGTTTTCCTGCAAAAAATCTTAAACGAGAGTTGTATAACAAAACATAATCACCTACATTAAACTCACGCTTTTGTATTCTTTTGTCATGCTATCTTTTAACTTTTTCTTTAAATAGTTTGGCATTCTCATGGGCCTGGGTTCTCCACTCATCAAGTGAGCTAATGTCAAATAGTCTCTTCTCACCGGCAAGTTTGAAATCATAATTGAGCTCTTTAATGGACCAATATGCCTTATGTTCTAGTTCGAGAGGTAAGTGACATGCTTTTCCATAAACTATTTTATACGGAGACATACCCATAGGATTTTATATGCAGTTCTATAGGCCCATAATGCATCATCAAGTTTCTTAGACCAATTCTTTCTAGATCTATTAACAGTCTTTTGCAAAATTAATTTATCTCTCTATTACTCAGTTCTACTTGACCACTAGACTGTGGGTGGTATGGAGATGCAATTCTATGATTAACATCATACTTAGCAAGCATTTTACGAAAATCACCATGAATAAAATGTGAACCACCATCAGTCATTAAGTATCTAGGGACTCCAAACCTCGGAAAAATAACTTCTTTAAACATCTTAATAGAGGTGTTATGATCAGCACTACTAGTTGGAATAGCTTCTACCCACTTAGTAACGTAATCAACAGCAACTAAAATATGTGTAAACCCATTAGAGGAAGGAAAAACTCCCATATAATCAAAGCCTCAAACATCAAATGGTTCAATAACAAGTGAATAGTTCATAGGCATTTCTTGACGTCTACTGATATTACCAATTCTTTGACATTCATCACAAGACAAGACAAACTTACGGGCATCTTTGAAAAGAGTAGGCCAATAAAAACCGGGTTGTAATACCTTATGTGCAGTTCTATCTCCAGCGTGGTGTCCTCCATAAGCCTCGGAGTGACACTTACGTAGGATCTGTTCCTGTTCATGCTCAGGTACACAACGTCTAATAACACCATCTACTCCTTCTTTATAAAGGTGTGGGTCATCCCAAAAGTAATGTCTCAAATCACAGAAAAACTTTATCTTTTGCTGGTATGTGAAACTAGGTGGTGTAAATTTAGCAACAATGTAATTAGCATAATCAGCATACCATGGAGCAGTACGAGAAGCATTTATGACTGCTAATTGTTCATTAGGAAAACTATCATCAATAGGGAGTGGGTCATCAAGAACATTTTCTAACCTAGACAAGTTGTCTGCAACGGGGTTCTCAGCTCCCTTCCTATCAATAATATGCAAATCAAATTCTTGTAGCAAGACAACCCATCTAATAAGTCTAGGTTTAGCATCTTTCTTTTCCATAACGTATTTAATAGCAGCATGATCAGTGTGAACAGTTACTTTAGAATCAACAATATAAGGTCTAAACTTATCACAAGCAAATACAACTGCTAAAAATTCTTTTTCAGTAGTAGCATAATTTCTCTGGGCACTGTCTAGAGTTTTACTTGCATATTGGATAACATTTAATTTCTTATCAACTCTTTGTCCTAGAACATCACCTACAGCATAATCACTAGCATCACACATAATTTCAAAGGGTAAATTCCAATCAGGTGGCTGAACAATAGGTGCAGAAATCAAGGCTTTCTTAAGTATTTCAAATGCTTCTACACAATCATCATCAAAGACAAAAGGAACATCTTTTTGTAAGAGATTAGTCAGAGGCCTAGAAATTTTTGAGAAGTCTTTAATGAACCTCCTATAAAAACCGGCATGACAAGGAAACTTCTTATACCTTTAATGTCCTTAGGACACATCATCTTTTCAATAGCATCAACTTTAGCTTTATCAACTTCAATACCTCTTTCAGAAATTTTATGCCCCAAGACAATACCTTCATTAACCATGAAGTGGCACTTCTCCCAATTCAAGACAAGATTAGTTTCTTCACATCTCTACAAAACTTGATCAAGGTTGCTTAAGCAATCATCAAAAGAAGTTCCATACACAGAGAAATCATCCATGAAAACCTCAACAATCTTTTCACAGAAGTCAGAGAATATAGCAGTCATACATCTTTGAAAGGTAGCAGGTGCATTACATAAACCAAAAGGCATACGTCTATAAGCAAAGGTACCGAAAGGGCAAGTAAAAGTGGTCTTTTCCTGATCCTCTTTCGACACATGTATTTGAGAGAAACCAGAATAACCATCTAGAAAGCAAAAATGTGTATGTTTGGATAATCTTTCTAGCATTTGATCAATAAAAGGTAAAGGTTAATGATCCTTTCTAGTAGCTTTATTTAATTTGTGGAAATCAATTACCATTCTATAACCTCTAACAATTCTTTGTGGGGTCAATTCGTCTTTATCATTAGGAACAACAATAATACCTCCCTTCTTAGGGACACAATGGACATGACTTACCCACTGACTATCAGCAACAGGATAAATTATACCTGCCTCCAGAAGCTTTAGTATTTCATTTCTTACCACTTATTTCATCTTAGGATTTAACCGTCGTTGGTGATCAACAACTGGTTTAGTGTCTTTCTCCAATTTTATTTTGTGCTAGCATAGAGTGGGACTAATGCCCTTAAGATCATCAAGAGTATATCCAATAGCAGCACGGTGCTTCTTCAGAGTTTTCAATAATTTCTCTTCTTCCTGCTCTGAAAGGTTAGCACTAATAATAACATGATATATCTTCTTTTCATCAAGATAAGCGTATTTAAGAGTATCAGGTAATGGTTTAAGCTCAAACACGGGATCACCCTTGAGTGGAGGAGGATCCCCTAGAATTTCAACAGGCAAGTTGTGTTTCAAAATAGGTCCCTGTTTAAAGAATACTTCATCTATTTCCCTTCTTTCATTCATAAACATATCATTTTCATGGTCTAGCAAATATTGTTCTAAAGATCATTAGGAGGCACGACAATAGAAGCAAGACCAATAATATCATCTTTACTAGGCAATTATTTATCATGGGGTTGTCTACGAAATTTCGCAAAATTAAAATCATGAGACATGTCCCCTAAACCAACAGTAACAATATCCTTTTTGCAGTCTATCTTAGCATTAACAGTATTCAAGAAGGGTCTACCAAATATAATGGGACAAAAGTCATCTTGTGGGGAAGCAAGAACAAGAAAATCAGTAGGATATTTAACTTTCCCACACAAGACTTCAACATCTCTAACAATCCCAACTGGTGAAATAGTATCTCTATTGGCAAGCTTAATAGTAACATCAATATCTTCTATCTTAGCAGGTGCAATATCATGCATAATTTCTTTATATAAAGGATAAGGTATTGCACTGACACTAGCACCCATATCACATAAGCCATGATAACAGTGATCTCCTATTTTAACAGAAACAACAGGCATGCCAATAACAGGTCTATGTTTATTTTTAGTATCGGGTCTAGCAATTCTAGCAGCTTCATCATAGAAGTAAATAACATGCCCATCAATATTTCGACCAAGAGATCCTTAACCATAGCAATACTAGGTTCAACTTTAATTTGCTCAGAGGGTGTAGGTGTTCTAGAATTACTCTTATGAACCACAGTTGAAGCTTTAGCATGATCCTTTATTCTAACAGGGAAAGGTGGTTTCTTTCTCAATATAAGCGGTAGGAACAATAGGATCAACATTATAAGTGATAGTCTTTTCTTCAACTTTAATAGGTTCAACTACTTTTACTTCAATGGGAGGATGATATTTAAACCACTTCTCCTTAGGGAGATCAACATGAGTAGAAAATGATTCACAGAAAGAAGCTACTATCTCAGAGTCAAGTCCATATTTAGTGCTAAGTTCACAAAAAGCATCGGTATCCATAAAAGATTTTACACAATCAAACTTAGGTGTTATACCTGACTCCATACCTTTGTCGAGTTCCCAATCTTCAGAGTTGCGTTTAGTTTTTTTCCAATAAATCCCATCTGAATTCAATAGTTTTCATCATAAAAGAACCAGTACAAGAAGTATCGAGCATGGAGCGATTATTGAGAGAAAGCCGAGCATAAAAATTTTGAATAATAATTTCTCTTGAGAGCTCATGATTGGGGCATGAATATAACATTGAATTAAGCCTCCCCAAGCTTGAGCGATACTTTCTCCTTCACGAGGCCAAAAATTATATATATAATTACGATCACGATGAACCAGATGCGTAGGATAAAACTTCTGATGAAATTCCAATTTCAATCGGTTGTAGTTCCATGATCCAATATCATCACATAGCCTACACCATGTTAATGCCTTTCCCTTCAAAGATAAAGGGAAGACCTTCTTCTAGATAACATCCTCGGGCATACCTGCAAGCTTAAATAACCCACAAACTTCATCCACATAGATTAGGTGCATATCGGGATGTAATGTTCCATCTCCTGTAAAAGGATTAGCTAGCAGTTTCACTATCATACCCGAAGGAATTTCAAAGTACACATTTTCAATAGGTTTAGTAGGTTGAGGAGCAACTCTTTGCTCTAATGGTCGGGGTGAAGATACCCCGAACAAGCCCCTCAAAGGATTATTTTCCATAGTAACAAGTGATAGTAAATTTCAGCACACTATATATTTTTTTCCTTACCAAATTCCACCTACCAAAGGCGCTTCACTCCCCGGCAACGGCGCCAGATAAGAGTCTTGATGACCCACAAGTATAGGGGGTCTACCGTAGTCGTTTTGATAAGTAAGAGTGTCAAACCCAACGAGGAGCAGAAGGAAATGACAAGCAGTTTTCAATAAGGTATTCTCTGCAAGCACTGAAATTATCGGTAACAGATAGTTTTGTGATAAGGTAATTCGTAACGGGTAACAAGTAACAAAAGTAAAAAAGGTTCAACAAGGTGGACCAATCCTTTTTGTAGCAAAGGACAAGCCTGGACAAACTCTTATATAAAGGAAAGCGCTCCCGAGGACACATGGGAATTATCATCAAGCTAGTTTTCATGATGCTCATATGATTCACGTTTGTTACTTTGATAATTTGATATGTGGGTGGACCGGTGCTTGGGTACTGCCGTTCCTTGGACAAGCATCCCACTTATGATTAACCACCCTCAAAAGCATCCGCAACTACGAAAGAAGAATTAAGGTAAACCTAACCATAGCATGAAACATACGGATCCAAATCAGCCCCTTACGAAGCAACACATAAACTAGGGTTTAAGCTTCTGTCGCTCTACCAACCCATCATCTACTTATTACTTCCCAATGCATCCCTAGGCCCAAACAATGGTGAAGTGTCATGTAGTCGACGTTCACATACAACCACTAGAGGAAAGACAACATACATCTCATCAAAACATCGAACGAATACCAAATTTACATGACTACTTATAACAAGACTTCTCCCATGTCCTCAGGAAAAACGTAACTACTCACAAATCATATTCATATTCATAATCAGAGGGGTATTAATGTGCATAAAGGATCTGATCATATAATCTTCCACCGAATAAACCAACTAGCATCAACTACAGGGAGTAATCAACACTACTAGCAACCCACAGGTACCAATATGAGGTTTTGAGACAAAGATCGGATACAAGAGATGAACTAGGGTTTGAGAGGAGATGGTGCTGGTGAAGATGTTGATGGAGATTGGCCCCCTCCCGATGAGAGGATCGATGGTGATGATTTCCCCCTCCCGGAGGGATGTTTCCCCGGCATAGCAGCTCCGCCGGAGCCCTAGATTAGTTCCGCCAAGGTTGCGCCTCGAGATGGCGGCGCTTTGTGCCGAAAGCTTCCTTATGATTTTTTCCAGGGAAAAAGACACCTTATACCATAAGATGGGCATCGGGGGGCTTCCAGGTGGCCCACGAGGTAGGGGGAGCACCCAGGGGGTAGGGCGCGCCCTCCACCCTCGTGGACAGTGGGTGGCCCACCTCTGGTGCTTTCTTCACCCAATATTTTTAATATATTCCAAAACTAACTTTCGTGGAGTTTCAGGACTTTTGGAGTTGTGCAGAATAGATCTCTAATATTTGTTCCTTTTCCAGCCCAGGATTCCAGCTACCGGCATTCTCCCTCTTCATGTAAACCTTGTAAAATAAGAGAGAAAAGACATAAGTATTGTGACATAATGTGTAATAACAACCCATAATGCAATAAATATTGATATAAAAGCATGATGCAAAATGGACGTATCAATAACCGTCTCGCATCAAACGAGATCCAGATATAATGTTCATGCTCAACGCTGGCACCAAATAACAATTATTTAGGTCTAAAACTAATCCCAATGGTAGATGTTGAGGTAGCATGCCGACGGTGATCACATCGAATTTGGAACCATTTCCCACGCGCATCGTCACCTCGTGCTTAGCCAATCTTCGTTTAATCCGTAACCCCTGTTTTGAGTTGCAAATATGAGCAACAGAACCAGTATCAAATACCCAGGTGCTACTACGAGCATTAGTAAGGTACACATCAATAACATGTATATCAAATATACCTTTCATTTTGCCATCCTTCTTATCCGCCAAATACTTGGGGCAGTTCTGCTTCCAGTGACCACTCCCATTGCAGTAGAAGCACTCAGTCTCAGGCTTAGGTCCAGACTTGGGCTTCTTCCCTTGAGCTGCAACTGGCTTGATGTTCTTCTTGAAGTTCCCCTTCTTCCCTTTGCCCTTTTTCTTGAAACTAGTGGTCTTGTTAACCATCAACACTTGATGCTCCTTCTTGATTTCTACCTCCGTAGCCTTTAGCATCGCGAAGAGCTCGGGAATAGTCTTTTCCATCCCTTGCATATTATAGTTCATCACGAAGCCTTTATAGCTTGGCGGCCGTGATTGGAGAACTCTGTCAATGACACTATCATCAGGAAGATTAACTCCCAGCTGAGTCAAGTGGTTGTGGTACCCATACATTCTGAGTATGTGTTCACTGATAGAACTATTCCCCTCCATTTTGGAACTATAGAACTTATTGGAGACTTCATATCTCTCAACTCGGGCATTTGCTTGAAATATTAACTTCAACTCCTGGAACATCTCATATGCTCCATGACGTTCAAAACGTCTTTGAAGTCCCGATTCTAAGCTGTAAAGCATGGCACACTGAACTATCGAGTAGTCATCAACACGCGACTGTCGGGCATTCACAATGTCTGCAGTTGCTGGCGCGGGTGGTACACCTAGCGGTGCTTCCAGGACGTAATTCTTCTGTGCAGCAATGAGGATAATCCTCAAGTTATGGACCCAGTTCGTGTAATTGCTACCATCATCTTTCAACTTAGCTTTCTATAGGAACGCATTAAAATTCAAGGGAACGTTAGCACGGGCCATTGATCTACAATAACATAGACATGCAAATACTATCAGGTACTAAGTTCATGATAAACTAAAGTTCAATTAATCATATTACTTAAGAACTCCCACTTAGATAGACATCCCTCTAGTCATCTAAATGATCACGTGATCCATATCAACTAAACCATGTCCGATCATCACGTGAGATGGAGTAGTTTTCAATGGTGAACATCACTATGTTGATCATATCTACTATATGATTCACGTTCGACCTTTCGGTCTCAGTGTTCCGAGGCCATATCTGCATATGCTAGGCTCGTCAAGTTTAACTTGAGTATTCTGCACGTGCAAAACTGGCTTGCACCCGTTGTATGTGAACGTAGAGCTTATCACACCCGATCATCACGTGGTGTCTCGGCACGACAAACTGTAGCAACGGTGCATACTCAGGGAGAACACTTATACCTTGAAATTTAGTGAGGGGTCATCTTATGATGCTACCACCGTACTAAGCAAAATAAGATGCATAAAGGATAAACATCACATGCAATCAAAATATGTGACATGATATGGCCATCATCATCTTGTGCCTTTGATCTCCATCTCCAAAGCACCATCATGATCTCCATCGTCACCGGCTTGACACCTTGATCTCCATCGTGGCATCGTTGTCATCTCGCCAACTATTGCTTCTACGACTATCGCTACTGCTTAGTGATAAAGTAAAGCAATTACATGGCGATTGCATTTCATACAATAATGCGACAACCATAAGGCTCCTGCCAGTTGCCGATAACTTTTACAAAACATGATCATCTCATACAACAATTTATATCTCATCATGTCTTGACCATATCACATCACAACATGCCCTACAAAAACAAGTTAGACATCCTCTACTTTGTTGTTGCAAGCTTTACGTGGTTTCTATTGGCTTCTAGCAAGAACCGTTCTTACCTACGCATCAAAACCACAACGATTTTTTGTCAAGTGTGCTGTTTTAACCTTCAACAAGGACCGGCCGTTGTCAAACTCGATTCAACTAAAGTTGGAGAAACAGACACCTGCCAGCCACCTGTGTGCGAAGCACGTTGGTAGAACCAGTCTCATGAACGCGGTCATGTAATGTCGGTGGTCCGGGCCGCTTCATCCAACAATACCGCCGAATCAAAGTAAGACATTGGTGGTAAGCAGTATGACTATTATCGCCCACAACTCTTTGTGTTCTACTTGTGCATATAACATCTACGCATAGACCTGGCTCGGATGCCACTGTTGGGGAACGCAGTATTTCAAAAAAATTACCTACGATCACGCAAGATCTATCTAGGAGATGCATAGCAACGAGACGGGAGTGTGTGTCCACGTACCCTCGTAGACCGAAAGCGGAAGCATTATGTTAATGCGGTTGATGTCACTACAAAAAAAGACACATCCATGACATTTTGGGCCGAACGATTTTTTTTCCTGTCATGCTTATGACACTTCTATGATGATAATTGTGACAAAACCCGGTATCATCATAGATGTGGTGGGCTCCTACTTCTATGACAACAAATCATGACAGAAAATGGGTTTTTCGTCCTGGGCGGGCCGGAGACGCAGCTGCATGACATTCTTTGGGCCATCCATGACGGAAAAAACCGTGGTAGAAGCGAGGGCGAGGAAAATATCGGGGGAGTTCCCGGTTACGGCGGGTGGTCGGGGACCGAGTGATGTGCGTTTCTCTTGTACATACGCGTGTGTGTGCGAGGCGTTGCGCTCTAACTGAACCTGAGCGAGGCGTTGGGCTCTAACTGAACCCGAGCGATTGCACTAGCTACGTTATTGAACCCGAGCGATCGATCCCTTGCTATTAACTGAACCCGAGTGATTCCGTCGCTACTGCTACTAACGGAAGCCGATCAAACCCTGCTGCCTCCTTCCCTTGATGAATAGTGAGCGTTGTTTGGGGGGGTGGATGAACAGTTCCCGGTGGGGGGTTGGATGAACAGGACCCCGTGGTAGTGGAGGCCGTTGCCGCTGGATGAACATGACCCCTTTCGAGCCGGTTGGGGGTGGATGAACAGGACCCCGTGGAGGGCTGGATGAATAGGACCCCGTGGAGGGCTGGTTGAACAATAGCCGGTGGAGGGCTGGATGAATAGTAGCCCGTGCAGGGGTGGTTGAACAGGACCCCATGGAGAGGGCTGGTTGAACAGTAGCCGGTGGAGGAGTGGTGGAGGCTGGATGAACAGGAGCCCGTGGATGAACAGTCGCAGGTGGAGGCTGGAGGAGGTCGACGGTGGATGAACAGTAGCCCGTGGAGGCAGTCGACGGTTGAGATGAACAGTATCCCGTGGAGTCCCATTTTGCAGTACGCCACACCCCTCCCGATGAACAGGACCCCCATTTCGACCGTAGCCCTCCAACACAAGTCCGTTTCCTCCGTTTTGCGGTACGCCACACCCCTCCCGATCAACAGGACCCCGTTTCGACCATAGGAGGTCCAATAGAAGTCCGTTTCCTCCATTTTGCGGCACGCCAGACCCCTCCCGATGAACAGGATCCCGTTTTGACCGTGGCCGGTCGAACACAAGGCCGTTTCCTCCGTTCTGCGGTATGCTAGGCCTCGTTTTCATCAGTTGTTCCGTCCAAGCCGGTTGGCTCCCGATGAACACGACGATGCATTCCGTTCCGACCCAGCCGGTTGGCTCCCAATGAACACGACGACGACGCAGTTTCTCCGTTCCGACCCAGCCATGTACACGAGCCTGGCCGTACGTATGCGCGAGTAGGCGTTCGAGACCCCGCCCGTAAGTACTTACGTGGCCGTATTTTCTTTCTTGCACCCTGGCCGCTATACGTACGTGTACATGCTACGTGCACGCCTCTACTACGACACGTGCACGCCTCTACTACGACACGTGCATGCCTCTACATCAACCAGTATGTACGTACACGTTCGCGACCAGAATGACAACGCTACATACGCTTCGACCACGTGGGTCCCGACTGTGAGGCACTTCCTTGCGTGCGAAGATGTAGCTCGTGGGTCCCAGCAGTCAGGGGGCGGATAATTTTTTTGCCCGTAATATGGATGCACTTCCTTGCGTGCGAAGATGTAGCTGGTGGGTCCCAACAGTCAGGGGGAAATGTTTTTTTTTGCAAAATACGGTGGCCAGCCCGGTGGGTCCCTGCTGTCAGGTGGAGGAATCATTATTTTCCGCATGATAAGGAGGCACTTCCTTGCTGCGGCCATGGACCCAACTGTCAGCCTCTCCATGTACAGTACTCTTCTGATGGAAGTCGTTCGTTGACCACATTGACCATGCCGTGCCGAGAGCACCAAGGCGGTGGACGACGGCGAGGCCTAGGAAGGGGACGACGCAGAGCCGGGGAAGACGCGGCAGTGGATGCCCATGCGGAGAGGAGTACGAGGGTTCACTGCTTTGGCTGCGGTGTGAGGCTGTCGTCGCCGCAGGGCCTGGCCAGCGGTGGGAGTAGTAGGGGGCGGTGAGGCCTCCGCGGCAGCACAGCCGGCCACGGGAGGCAGGAGCAGGCGGCACGACCGGCGCTGCTTTGGGCGGCTGGAGCAAGAAGACCAGAGGTTGAAGAAGCACTACGGCCGTTTGATGGACATCGTACAGTCACTGGAGCTAGAATCATTCATATTGACTAAGTTGACAAAGCCCTCCGTCCACGTCAACTTAGTAGGCCCACAAGTCAGCCTCCCATATGGTGGATCCCAGCTAGCAGGGGGAGTATTCATTTTTTTGTGCGTAATAAGGAAGCACTTCCTTGCGTGCAAAGATATAGCTGGTGGGTCCGAGCTGTCAGCGGCGGGAACATTTTTTTCGCGAAATTCAGACGCCCTTCCGGTGGGGCCCAGATGTCAGGTGGAGGAATCATTATTTTGCACATAATAAGGAGGCATTTCCTTGTGTGCGGCCGTGGACCCAGCTGTCAGCCTCTCCACATACAGTCCACTTCCGATGGATGTCGTTCATTGACCATGTTGACCACGCCGCGCCGAGCGCATCCAAGGTGGTGGACGACGGCGAGGCCTCGGACAACAACGAGCCGGAGATGGGAAGACGCGGGAGTGGAGTCGCAGACGAAGAGGTGTATGAGGGTTAACTGGTTCTGGTGCGGTGTGGTTCGGCAGTCGGTGGAGAAGAACAGAAGGTGTGGAGGGGTGGAGGGATGGCCTGGCCGACGGTGGGGTAGCGCTTCACAGTGAAGTGTGCTAAGCAGAGCTGCTAGCAGGAGGAGGCGGGAGCAGGTGGTCCCGGCGGCGCTGGAGGAAGAAGACGAGAGATTGAAGATGGATGCCGGTCGTTGGATGTAAATCTAACAGCTAACGATGTCAGAATCATTTGTTGACTAAGTTGACAACGACTTGCATTGGCTTCGATGTATTGGCCCACATTTCAGCCACCAAAAATGTGGCACATATTCAACCCATTTTTTCAGAATCTACAGTTAATTTGATCTTTTTTTAGAATTACAGTTCATTTGCTGGGCTGGGTGAACAAATAATGTAGCGTCCATGCGTCTCATTTATTTATTTCCTAAAAAATTATAGGCCATTTGCACTTTCTCGAAATACATGATTTTGCTGGGCTGATTCTAATTATAATGTTGGGTTGGGCGCAACAATGATATCAAAAAATAAACAGGGGCTGAGCATTTTGTTATAAATATATTTAAATAATAAGTGATTTATTTTTACATTGGTCCTTTAAATCTTACCAAGCTTTTGTACACAATCACCAAGATTTTCGTTGCCAAAAAAAATCCAGGATTTATTGTTAAGAAATTATTATTTTAAGTTAATAAGATGTGGGATATTGTTTTCTTACATATGTAAGTATCTGTTAAATATATGATGACAATAACAATAATATATAATAACATATAAAATAATTTAAATATATATAATATAGTTAGAAGGGAAACATAAGTTGGACCAGGCGTTCCTATTCTTATATAGAAAAATAGAACAGACCTCTGAATTTTCTTCAAAAAATACATAAATTGGGCTGCCGATGTTTTAGGAAAAATAAAACCTCGGATGGGAGGTCCATAGGCCGGTCGATACATGACAACCCTCAAGAAAATACAAACCGACATGTCGTGGGCTACGCATGTTAAAAAAGAAAGCCTAGACGTGGCAGCCCACAACCCAGCTGATACTTGCTGCCCCAGTGATAATAAATGATACCTGCCAGCTCCCCGGCTTCGTTGTGAATTTATCTCCTTTAGTAACTACGTTGAAGCACCTAAAAAATGTAACTATGTGGACAAACCCGTGGGCCCCAACGTCAGCATAGCATTAGGAGGAACTATTTTTTCAAGGAGGCACTTGCTTGCGTACGGCCATAGACCTGGTGGGTCCCAACTGTCGGCCTCTCCACGTACAGTCCTCTCCAGATTCCTCTCGTTTGTTCAGCATGTTCACAACGGTAGACAGCGGTGCCGCGGCGAGTGCACAAAGGCGCGGGAGGAGATCGGACCACCTGAGGCAGTGCCTTATTTGTAACAAAAGAACTGAACTAGCCCAGTGGCCAAGTGACACTACCGACAGCTGTGCCGCCCGGGTTCGATTCCACCTAATGCAGGGAAAATATCTCCAAATTTTTTGCCTCTGCCATTATTGACATGTGGGTCCCCATTGTCATCCACGACACCACGTACAACACTTACCAAAACTTCGTCCCTCGTTTTCTCTATTTTTCGCACACTCGACATTGTGTGGGCATTTTGAAAATAGCATATCTTTTTGACTATGCATCATATGAAGATGTGCTATGCATGAATTTTGATCAACATGATGTTAACTGGCTGGTAGTTCCATTTTCGACCATGAATAAAACTTCAAACATGAAGTTATCCCTGTTTGAAAAGGTCGTGTTAATATAAATGCTCTGCTTCTGAAAGTTGCAGTTTCTTATCTGAAACTGAACTTGCAGTTTCTTATCTGAAACTGAAACTTGCACTTTCTTCTCTGCGAATCACATTGTCTGCACTTTTATACTCCTATAAAACTACATTTTTTAAGTGCTAAAAATAGATCTATAGAATTCATAAAATACTTCATATGCTCAATACTGCAAATATTAAATTCAAAAGACATTCATATCTAAAAGTACTCTCCAAATACACAACACAAAACACAATTCGCAACCTGCAAATACTGACAACCCTAAGCTCCTCGTGACAATTCACAACCCGCCCGACTATTGGGCTGGGGGGCAGTCCCCTCCTATTCCTCGGCGGCAGATAGCCGCCCCATGAGACGATGTGAACAGCGAGGGAGAGGATGGCGGGGAAGCGTCATCGGGCCAACTGCTTTTCTCCTCTTGCAATTGGGTTCGGTCGATGAAGACTCCACCAGCTCGCTCTGGCACGACACCCTCACAAACGACACCCTGTAGATGCTCGATCCCTCAACCTCTGGTGGATGCTCCATCTGGGATCGATACTCCCACCACCGCTCCATCACGATCAGATTCGGTGAATCTGTTTGCTCCATGGCCCAGAGGAGCAGCTCTATGTACTCCCGCGTGACTCCCTTCGGGAGTATCGCCGCCTTTTCTCTCTGTTGCAGATATTTGGCCATGGATGTTGCCGTCGCTGCTAGTTGGTCCTTGTTGTCAAACCAAGACTGTATCTCCAACATCCTAGCTAGCTTCACAGGGTCGCCGTCTGCGATCCTCACGTATCGGTTGTACTCCTCCATCGATCTACTTCTCCACAACACCTTCACTCGCCAGCGGTGGTTTTTGAATGGAAGAGGAGAGGAGTAGCGCTGGTTTTGGATTAGAACGGGAGAGGAGCGACGCTGGTTTTGGATTGGAACAGGAGAGGAGGGGCAGTGGTTTTGAAATGGAAGAGGAGAGGAGCGGTGCTGGATTTAGATTGGAACAGGAGAGGAGCGGCGGTGGTTTAAGAGGAGAAGAGCGGCGCTGGTTTTGGAAGTATTTTTTTGTTTTGCGTATTTTGGGTCAAAGTTTGACCACGTACTGTATTTGACAAGCAAAATGTGAATGCATGTTACCAAAAATTGTATGTTTGGTTCGTATCTGAATGTACTTTCAAATTGTATTATTTTTGCAACGTATAACATATTTTTTTGTGAAAATCATGGTCAATTATGACCCAGAATAAAAGGGAGACTAGTTAATGTGGGGTCGCTTTCTTAATTGAAGGGTAAATTGATTTTGATTTTGATCCAGTCACAGCGCGCCGGCCCTCTCGTCCAATCCTAAATCGCTGCCGCACGCTCCTCTCCCTCTTCTCCATTGCAAAACTACCTCCTCTCATCTCCATCATCTCCATTCCAAAACAACCATCTCGCCTCTCTGTCTTCTCCATTGGAAAACCACCTCCTCTCCTCTCCATCATCTCCATTCCAAAACCACCGTCTCGCCTCTCCCTCTTCTCCATTGCAAAACCACCCCCTCTCCTCTCCATCATCTCCATTCCAAAACCACTGTCTCGCCTCTCCCTCTTCTCTATTGCAAGACCACCGTCTCTCCTCCCATCTTCCAAAGCTAGCACTGGACCACTCGGAAGGACGTCTATTGAGAGGATGCAGCAGCGAATCAGGCAGATCGGCGGCGGCGACCAGGCAAAGTTAGCCAGGTTGAAGGAGATCCTTACTTTGTTTGACAATGAGTGGGAGATTTTGAGGACGGTGAGGGCCATGTGGCAATGTATGCGAAAGAGCGAGACGGCGGCGATGAGACTGGCGATGTACTCCTCAGCGGTAGTCACACCGCAGTCCTTCAAGTTCATCGAGTATCTCCTCTGGGCGATGGAGCAGGCAGATTCGCCCGAGGCAAAAGTCAGGCGGAGGTGGTGGGCGTACAGGTCGAAGGTCGAGCACCCAGAGGATAACGAATCGATCAAGTACGGTGTGCCGTTCGTGAGGGTGCAAAGCCAGCTGGGGCCACAGGAGTATTCGTTCTCCCACCGCAAGAGGAGGCCGGATGGCGCGACGTCGCTTCCCCGCCGTTATCCATGGTTCCCTCGACGCTCGCCTCGTTTCAACGGCGGCGGTAGGGTATAAGGTAAGCTTCGCACTAACCTAATCTTCCATCTGCTCATGCTTACAATTAGTGTGACAGCTAATGAAAATCATGCTTACAATCAGCCTCCGAGTACTACGCCAATCACCCTAAAATAGCTCTGGACCTTTGGGTCAAAGTTGTGACACTGTGTACAAATAAAGAAAGATAGATTGGTGCTTCTTTCAGAAAAGAGTACTCCTTGGAACATTGCCAATATAAGCTACTAGTATTTGGTTAGAGGATTTGCTGCCGAGAAAGATCCGTCCACAAAGAGCGCCACACATCCCACTGGTGGTGGTGGATGCTAATGCATGCATGGAGCATGGTTGGTGTTGGTAATTTTTACTTGGCACACCTCGCACTCTACATATATGCCGGTTCCATCCGTACATTTGTGCAGTTCCACCAAAATGCTGCCGAATGCCCTGTTTGCACAGATAACGAAAAAGCGTGATTACATTATAGTGGCACTAGTTGATGAAACATACACTAATAAATAGAAGAAAATATTGTGATAGTATCATAGTATGCCATGCTGCAAGGGCGAGATGGGGCCTCCGATGCCTCATACGGTACGCCCCATACTAGAAATCGACCCAAGTATCCCCGATACACCTTCTGCCAGTGATGAACATCAGTGTACAACTGTAGTACAAGGAGAGGCCTTGAGACATTCCAATCTCTATTTTTGTGCACATCAACTAAAATTAAGCACCCCAGTTTGCAGAAACGCTTAAACATTAACAATGGGACTAGTTGATGAAACATATACTAACAAAGAGAAGCACTTTCTTTATCTACACTGGAAATAAAATGATAGAGAGGACACTCGCTCTATTTTAACTGTATTATTACTTTCATTTTATCAGTGGCACTAGGGTCGAGCAGGTGGCAATCGAGGTGTACCGTCCGTCGCAAGGATGGAGGCCGGGGGTGCTTAGACTGGGATGCTGAAGCTGGCTCTATCTTCCCCCCCTGATGTTTCTGTGGTAGCATTTGGGTTGTAATCCAAACTTGGTCGAGCTGGTGCTGCGTCCCCCTACATGCGTAGCTTATGTGGCAAACTTGTCTCCTGCTAGTACTCAGTCTGTTCTAGTAGTAGTTGCATAACTGCCCGTTTACACTGAGATGTTGTCGAATAATGGTTCTCTATGGTAGGGTTTCTTTAATGAAATCGGAGGAAACCCCCTCTTTCGATATATAAAAAAAATCAGTGGCACTAGCAGTGCCAAAACAGTGCCTCAAATTAATAGTGCCACTAGATTAAGGTGCAAAATAATAACATTACTGCTTTATCATGGCAGTGCCAAAACAGTAGCACAAGAGCAGACTCAACATGCAGGAACTTTGGCAAACGGTCAGACCAAAAATGAACATACCTCGTGATGGGAACCATACTGCAGTCAACACCATCGTAGAAGGGATGACACCAGTCACCAACATGGATGATTCAATTCATGGGACCTTTTGGTGCAGTTCACCTGAAATGAAGCAATGTCCCATGACCTAGGAGCTTCTTCATCATTTTTTGAAGAAAAGGGCTCCAGCCCCAGTTCCATTTCCATCAGAAAACGAAACCCTCAGAGCTTCCTTTTCATTACTTGCAATAAAATTGAGCAACATCAAGGTTGGTTGTGAAGCTCCTGGAATGTTCAACTATAATTTGGATATCATTTGTGCAGTTCAACAAAGATCAAGTGTGAAATGTATATCTCTGTTTGCACAAAAAAGGTGGAAAGGAGGGAGACTAACAAGTGATGAAACATACATCAAATGAAAAGAAGCATGTTCCTTATCTGAATGGCAATCCTACAAGGACAGTAGCAATTTCTAAAGCAGCAGCATTGCTAGATATTAGTGTGCACATTAGGATTAACTATGACAACCGTTAAATACGACATTACTTTAATGGTTCCATTGCTTCATTTTACCACCAACATTACATTAACAACTGCTACAGAGTTGGTATTTGGGCACGGGAGAGTAGGCAGACCAGGACAGTTGCATTTCTAACGAAAAGAAGCAACTTATCTTAATGGGAAATTTAGCAGGACATGAAAGAAAGTGCCATTGATTCATATTACTAGAGGCATTACATTGAAAACAACATTGGTGTAACGTGTCCTTACTTTTAATAGTGCGACTGCTACATTTTACCAGTGGCATTACATAAGAGTGGCTCGGGGCAACAAACTTCAGAACAGGATATCTAGGTTGGTCCCATTTTTGTTCGGTATAGCCACCTTATATTGTGTGAGGCTAGCAAATCTAGTGCTGGACTTACTCTGTTGACTTGTCCCCCAGTCCCCACTTTTTTTCCCTTTTCAACCAATAGATCGGGTTTATACTGAGTTTGTACTGTGTTTCCCTTTATTTCCCTATTAGAGCAAGAGACCAGTTGGATAGCCAGTCTCTGCTACTTTTCGCCTCCATTATTTCCTCTTTCAACCAGGTCCTAGATTCAGGTAACATATCTTCCCCCACCCCACCCCCTTTCTTCCTTGTTTGAACCAAGTAGTAGTAGATTCGATTGCATGAACTAGTTTTACCTCTTAACAGTAAAAATTTAGGTGGCTTTCGAACAGTCGATCGATCCTATCTACGAGGGGGCCTGAGACATAGTAAAAGATACAAATGAAGCAATATCAGGAGCTCGGGAAGTAGAGCAAGGCCGGTTTCGAAGGAAGTTATACCTGAGGGTCGCCGGGATGTCGCTAGGTGGGCGGCGGGAGGCCGGATCTGCCCACACTACGGTAGCGAGGAAGAAGGGGTCGAAGGCCCTCCCTAGCTAGCTGTGCTTGGGAGAGAACGGCAAGGCACGCTGATCGGGACATGCCGACTGTGGGTAAGAGCCGTCGCCGAGGACGACCGCGTGAACGTTGCACCTTCTCACCTTTCCCAGCGGAGAGGATTCGGCTGGATCTGTGACCAGCGGTGAGCAGAGAGAGTGTGGCCACCACTGTCGTGTTTAGATCTAGAGAGGACAAGACAGTGTGAAGAGAGCAACACTAGCAAGCAAGCGCGGAGGCTCCTGCCTATATAGTGGAGTACTAGTTTTGTTTTGTCTACCGGAGCCGGCTTGACCTCGTCAATGACTGTCGAGAAGTCTTCATGCACGTGCCCCACAGGCGCAGTTGTCGTCATTTTGATCTGAAGCACTGGATTATAACATATAACACGAAAAATTCCACATGACAAGAAACCATAACCTCACTGCCCAAAGGAGACAACATGAATCCCGACGGACAAACTAGATGAGGATCAAAGCTCAAATTAAAGATAAACTCGTAGAAAAGGGGTCCATCGATAGATGTCCTAATTAACATAGCCGGCTTGACCTAGATGGCAGCCGAGTAGTCTTCTTGCATGTGCCCGCAATGACCAGTGCTCGGAGGAACTCAGTTGTCGCTGTTTTAACCCTCGCAGTGATCCGAAGCACATGACACCTAATATTGCGAGATGACAAGAAACCTTTTTTTAGATTTCTCATCAGAACTACAACTGTACAACACAACACACACGATATGTAGACGATAGCCAATCCAGGCGTGGCTGCTAGAGTCTGGTCACATGCATGGACGAACTGATCTTCCGTGTCATGCATGGATCGTCTAGGCACCAACGTTTGTACAACACTTCTCTAGTACTATCGCTCGTCTCTCTCTTCTATTAACTCACCCGACTTGCGGGGCCGGGGAGTGTACCTATGGCCAGTTCTCGATTGCGGTCCCACGTGTGTGTGTAAACGCAATATGACGCGCGTTCCATTCGAAGAGCAGCGTGCCAGACCGACCAACCGTCTGGGGTGTGACGCGAACGCGATGGGCGTGCTGTATACTCCGTACATGTGTACCGCCGTTTTCTTGAGGCTTTGCTCCATGGCGCAATCCATGGATACAAAATTAGTATACTGTACTATTTAAAAGTCGAGGGCGGGGCTTTTCCTACGCGGTAGGAGGGGCAGTTCCGCCTAGTTGGTTCGACAGAGACGCGAGAAGATGAGGGAGTAGGCTGCTGCAAATGTAGGGCTGTGTGATTTGACAGCGAGTTACTGCTGGACAGGTGGGGCCCCGTGATTTGGCTTGCCATTATCATTTTAACTGTGGCGCTACAACCGGCATGAGTCTCCCGATTCCTGACCACCTCCATGGTATACAGGTGCCTCTCCCATTGCTCCACCATGTAGAGGCTGGCTCTTGTATGAGAGCCCACTCCTCCACTTTTTCCTTGCCACTTTCCTCCACATATGCAAAACTGCCATGTAAGCGGGCTTATAGCCCACTATTGTACTTGCTCGTACAGGTGCTAGGCCTGCCACATAGGCATAAAGTCTGATGTGGCAAGTTAATCAGTAAGAAGAGAGAGACTAGTTTGGTGACCCCAGGAAGAAACGGTGCTAAGCGCGTGTACCTAGGTGAAAAGACAATTTTGAGTCTATAGCTAATTAAATGTAGCAAACTTAGCAACAAAAGACTAAGCACCTATGCATTGGGGACATGAGTTGCTAAGCCATTTAATGCCCTTAGCACCTCATCTAAGCACCATTTCATTGGAAGAGGTCACTCCTTGGCAAATGCAATAAATACTACGAAGAAAGAGATAGAGAAGTAAAAAAATACTCTTATAGCCAACCTTATAGCTAACCTTGTTGTATGAGTGACTAAGTGATGACTATGTATGACATGCCAACATCAGATAGCCTAACGCACCGTGTTAAATCTCCAAGGGCGCGACCGTGCGAGCGAGGCGACGGTCGTGGTAGGCGCGACCATGATATGGGCTGCTGGCAGCCCTTGGATCTGAGATCGAACGGTCGCATGCTAAGTTGCTGAAAATTTGCAGAATAACCCTCCAGGGTAGGATATTCACCCATATGTCTAGAATCACGCCATGCAACCGTTCGATCCCAGATCCAAGGGCTCTCGGAAGCCCGTATCATGGGAGAATGGAAAGCTTCGTATCACCTGTAATTTTCCCGATGCTTGACATGACATCAAAAGCCATTTAATTGGGAGTCAAGTAGACATGACATCTAATTGGGCCCCCATAGTACTATGCATGAATCCATTTATCCACCAGACAAGCCACTACCCTGCCGTTCACACGCCCCACTCAGCATTTTTACAATCGAAAAACCGCTGGCGGTTCGCTCCTACTCGTCCCCAGACATCCTTTAACATTACGGCAGTTCGCTCCTAGTCGTCCCATCCTTTCACATTACGGCAGTTCCACTAATCCTAACCCTCCTCCCAAATCCATGGCATCCCAAATCTCCATGATCAGCGGTGAGTACAAGGTTAGAACCATCACCAGTGATGAGCTCAACGTCATCTACAGCCGTTCTTCCGCGACGGTGAAAGGATGCCTTGCTCGCTTCAGACACATGTTTGAAAACTCAAATGATGAGTGGGTCGCTGGACTAGATGTTGAGTACACCACAACCCTGGACAAAGAGAAGAATCTAAAGGAGGAAGAGAAGATGAAGCCCCCCGTGATCCAGGTTTGCGTGCATGACTTATGCTTGGTCTACCACATATGCCATGCCGACGTTGAGTGCGAGGAATTTAAGAACTTCCTCAAGGGCGGCTGAGTCAAATTCATTACTGTAGACTTTACGAACAACAGAAGAGTGCTGGATCGGATAGGCCTCGTTGTAGGCAACGCCTTCGACCTCCAAAAGAATGGACTTCTGCCCTCCCATGATCAGCCTTCAATGCTGACCCTGGTAGGAGCCATGGTTCATCATTCATACGGTAAACTGAAGAAACCTCCGCACATGTTTCATCGTGCATGGCAGTGGAATGTACTAGATATAGACCACATCCACTACGCTGCAATGGATGGCTACTTTTGTTTCGATATCTACAAGGGTTGGATGAAGAGCAAGAGCCAAGTGTGCGGTTCAAGCAAAGAAGTATCGGCCAAGAGGAAGAGGGACAAGGACGAAGTCGAGGACGTGGACATGGACTCCGAGTAAGGTGGCAGTGTCGGTGCTCATGGTGGTTCTAATGCAGTGTCTACCTGATTAGTTGCTTAGTTTTATTTGAGGGTGGGTTGTGCTGAGCCCCTAGCAGAACTATGTTATGTTTCTTCTCGTTACTTTAACTCTTCAGTACGTACATACTAGTATTTCTTACAGTTCATATTTTAGTTGGTATAGTACTACCACTCGTTTCTTCACATTATATACGTACAATATATATGGCCAACATCATATAGCCAGCAGTTTAGTTGTCAAAGAATTTCAGGGTGCTTAGTTTTATTTGAGGGGTGTGTTGTGCCGGACACCATTATTGTGACTCAAATCTCTTTTGCCATGTTATAATGACATAAATACCGATGGACCAACATGCCAGCTCTCCCTCTATCTCACTACAGTAAAATAAAGTGTGGGGCCTACTTGATCCCAACAGCGTTCTTATTTTCCTGTAAAATTATTCGCTTGGTTACTCCTGACAAGCAGGGCCACACTTATCATTGTGAGAATCGGCTTATTTTTGTCATATAACATGGTCAACGGGTTTGATGTGAAAATAACAATGTCTAATGGCATTTTTAGCAAACATCTAACTTAACGATGGCATTTTTAAGATATCTAATTGCATTTTGAGCAGGCATCTCACGGATCGATGGCATTTTTTTAGTAGTTGTAACTTCTAATGGCAAAACTGAGTAGTGATACACAACTAGTGGCATAAATAATAAGAACCCAAGAATTAAATAGATATGCTAATTTCTTTAATAGAATTTAGCACCCCATTTAAGCACGTACTAGCTTTTTTAGTAGTACTATATGCATAATTTGGCGACGAGCGCTCTCTATATGTACCACCTTTTTTCTTTAATTTCATCTTTTTAGCTTTGCTCCATGGCGCAATCCATCGATACTACTACTGTACAAAAGTATAATTTTTTTAAAAAAGCTAGAGGGCGGGGCAGTCTAGCTTGGTCGGTTTCAAGAGAGGCGAGTGCCTTTGTGATTTGATGGCTCATTACTGCTGGAAGGTGGGGCCTTGTGATTTGACTGCTCGTATAAATGTGCCGACGACCTGAGGAGGAGCAAAGAACCGTGCGATATACTCAAGTTTTCCACTGGAGTAGTACGACGGAGGAGCACGAAACACGGCAGCCCGGTGCCATATGGCGATAAAAAATGATCTAATTTGCTAGTCATCTCATTGTTAGCATTGTTCTATTCATACCTCGCAGAGAACATGACACATGCGGCGAAACACCCAAAGCAAAAGAAGAAACACAGGAGCAAAAGAAGAAGGAATATTATCACCCAAAAAAAGAAGAAGGAAGATGCGCACACAAAGTCTAGGGCGCTGCTCTCTACTACATGAAGGGTTGCTCGCCGCGGAGTCGTAACTGCTTCTTCATCGCCTCCATGACCTCCATCTCCTTGCGCGTCTCCTCTGCCATCTTCTTCATTCTGTCCATGACGCGGGATTTCTCGAGGCGAGCCTTCATCATCTGTTCCACGGCCGCATTACGTACCTTGACAGCAGCCGAGTGCTCGATGCGGAGCTTCACCAACTCCTCCTTCTGTTCCATAACGAGGGCCCGCAGCATCTTCATCGAGGAACTAATATTCTCATGCAGCTTCTTCCAGCCGGCGCTCTCCTCCTTTAGCAGGTCGAGCTCGTGGCAGAGCTTCCCCTTGTCCTCCTGAAGTTGCAGGATTTCGCCGGTCGCCTTCTTCTCCGAGGCAATGCTCTTCTTCAGCAGCATCACTAAGCCGACAGTCAGCTCCCCCTGCTCATTGAGCTCAGCGGGCATGTCGTCGAGGCTCTCCTTCAGCAGCTCCACCAAGCCGTGGATGAACCCCTTCAGCTTATTGAGGTTCTTATTGAGCTGATCGGGCATGCCGGCATGTTCGCCTCCGCGGCTAGGGCGCTCCTGGGAGCCATCGCCTGCCCGTGAGAGATCTTTCGAGGTCTCTGCGTGGCGGCGAGCCCTCTCTTTTTTCCGCAGCCTTGGTTGCCGCTCCCTTGTTACGAGTAGTTCTGGACCTAGAGCTCTACTCACCGGCCATGGCAAGGACGGACGAAGAAGAAGGACTTATGAGGAGGAAGGTAGTGTAATTTTCGGTTAGGTAGTTCCCCTTTTTATAACCTAAGTACTAGCACTAGTACTAAAACCTGCATAGTGGGAACACGTTCAGGTTTGGTACGTACTAGTAGGTGTGAGCAGGCTTGCACTTAATTGTAGCACTAGTACTTTGGAATGTGATGGGAACAAGGTAATGATTAATTGATGGTTTTGGTTTCGAGGCCCGAAACGGCTCCCGATGAGTTTAGTGGAACATAAATTTCAAGTACTCCCTCCATCTCAGTTTACAAGGCTTGCACGTGTATCTAGGTAGTCAATGTAACTTATATAAAATAAATTGTTTAACATAAAAAATACTATGAATATTTGAAGTTTGTAATGATTTTTTGTAATGTATGCCTCTTATTAAGTTGGTCAAATTAACGACCTAGGTACACGTGCAAGACTTGTAAATTGAGATAGAGGGAGCACTACACTGCTCAAATGCGGTCGCACAAGTCAGTGATGTAACTGGTCGTACATGTTAGACCAAGCCGATGCGTGTCCCTTCGGTGAGACGTGGGTCCGACCGACCGTCTGTTGGTGCGACCGACCGTAAAGTATTATGCGATGGAGACTTCTGGTTGTGGCTTCGGTTGATTGTCACGACCAAGCAATCTAAAACTAGTGATAAATCAATTACCATCTTTTTCCAAACGACCAAGTATTCTCACAGGAATACAATACATATAGATGGAGTGATTGTCAAGGTTGCAAACCGACATGGCATTGCAAGTTCACTGCAACAGCAACCGACTAGGTCACTGCATCGCTGGCTGGGAAGGAGGGCAGCTCACCTCACCTATGACGCACGCCCAACGGTGCCGCCGCAACTGGTCCCAGGATTTGGCTTCTCCTACCGCCCATTTGAACAGTTGCACCGGCTGCTCATGCCATTGCCCAGGCATGCGCGTTCTTTCCTCCGTAGTCGACTCCGTGAATATGATCTATGCCATTAGCCCTAGCTCGAAATCAACGCGACGCTGCTAGATGCTGACATCCCTCAGCATCTCTCCCCTGAGATCGACCTGCGCCTCTGCCTTGTGCTGCGCCAGGCACAACTCCTTGGAACTTCTCTCCAATCGATGCGACGCTTCCTCGATCCGATTTGCCCTTGCTGCCCACCACCTGAAACGCAGCCGTGGCATGTCCTCCGGCACCACCGATATGTGATTCCAGAAAAATGGATCCCCTCTAAAACACATGTGGGTTTCGTTCAAAGGCGGCAGTGCTGCGGGCCATAGCGAGAGGGCAGCCCGAGGGATCCTTGGATCTAAGGGATTATCCATGGCGGGATCCGGTGGGCGAGGCGGGGAGGTGAGCCTAGGCCCTGGGAGAGCCCTACGAGGCTAAGATAAAGATAGTACTACTCCATTCCATCCATATTTAAATACAAAGGCCACCGACAGTAGCCCTGGCAAAAATTGATCATGCTGCCTGCGTCCTAGTTTATTGGCCCCCTTTTTTGTGCCACTTTTTATGACATGCATAAATATTATGTTACTTAAAAAATATGGTAAAAAAATGGCACAAAATACGAAGGAGACCAATGGAAGTAGAAACCCATGATTTAACTACTCACATGCACGCAGTAGAGTAGTAATGTCTTTCTTCCTCCCTCACGTCCACTCAATTTGCATGCGCTGTATTAATTAACCATCAATGAAGTAAAGGACTTTACACGCATCAAATTATTACATGGGGTGGATCTTCGTACAAAAGTGGGTCCCCCCGTGTACCCGTGTGTGCGTGCGAGGGAATGAGTGCGTGCGTGGCGTGCGTGGACATCTTCGCTTCATGCATGTACCGCCAGTGTGCCTCAGAGAGGACGAGTACATTCTCCTGGAACCAGCAGCATGTCACTGTGATCAATCCACACTAGGAGGTCGCGACAACGCCTCCACATGTGCCACGTGGCTTCATGAACTATAAGAGAGACACTGTGTAGCGTGCCATTGGAATTCTAATTTACGTGTTTTGCACATACTCGAAGTACTAATAAGGTACACGTGCATTGCGGGCATCAGATTTGGCAACCAAATTATGAATAAATACCACACTATAGCATGTAAGCTTTGAGTCATATATGCCTGATGTAGACGTTCGTTTAATTCTTGTAGTTCATCTCATTCAAAATCAATTAGTTTTTATAAAAAATCTAGGGCCTCTTTGATTCGTAGGATTTCCAAAACGTGGGAATAGGAAAAACATGGGATTAGAGTGGAATGTCGTCTTGAATCCTACAGGATTGTATGAGTGTTTGATTGTGCATAGAAAAAACGCAGGATTCTTTCAAAGAGGTTTGAGTGGATGGGATGTTTCCTATGAAATCTAGTGCAAATGAATCCTATGGAAAAATTCCTATGGTTTACAATCCTTTGAATCAAACAACCAAGATAGGAGAAATTCCTAAGGATTAGAATCCTCCAAAATTTTGAGAATCCTTTGAATCAAATAAGCCCTTAATCTATTTTATGATTCATGGAATTGTGCGTTGTAAAGCATAAAGTAAACACAAATAATGGCAATTCAACTAAAAAAAAGTTTGGGCAGTTATGATACGGAAGATTCTAGAACAAAGGAGAAGCACTTGTATTTTGAGGTTTGTGCATTATGCTTAAGTTCAAACATGGAGTCTGCTAGATTGTACATGTGGCAAAATCCGGTGGGGGGCTAGAAGATGGTGCGAGGGGCCAAGTGGAGGGAGACTATGAAGGAGTGCACAAGTGCGAGATCGATATTTAAAGAGAGGGGGCGAGAACGTGCGCTGTTGCGCGCAGGGCGGAGCCATGAAAAATAAATGAGCTAGGGGGGCAAGCATTGCTAATCCTTTACGAGGAGGGCCAATTCATTAACTTAAACCATTTTACCGGCAATTGTCTAATGATCACATTCATATTAGCCTCGATATATAGTGATGTTAGGGGGGCAGGGCCCTTGCTACCCCTGTCTCCGCGTGTGTGCGTGTCTGAGAGATGAAGCGGAAGGCATGGATGATGAGAGGGGGGCGTTGGATATATAATTAATGTGGGTGTATTATCTATGTAATCCTATATGGAGAGAGGTATAGATTGATCGATGTGGACGTGGGAAAGATGGTGAGACCTCACTAGATATATAGATTGATCGGTTTGTGTGGAAAACTGTGAAAGACCTAGCTATATATACACACACATAGAGGAACATCGATCGTTGCGCATGCACGTGAGAGATAAAGAATGCCCGATATGATGGAGAGGGGGGTGTGCATGCATGGGAGGCCGACCTGAAGAAAAAGATTGCATGTGTGCGATGGATAATGCCGACTGGTAGTGTGTGTGCATGCATGCACGAGAGAAAGTTAGTGGTACAATTATAAAGAGAAGAGGACTGTGTGGGTGTAAAAGACTAGGTGAGGTCATAATCAATGTAAAGTTGAATTCAAATATTTGAATAAGAGATCATGATGTTTGAAACCCATGCATGCATGAATATAACTGAGATATGCGCGGTGTGGTTTGGAAACGAGCATGTTGTACTGTATACACATTGAACAAGGTCAGACTGATTTGAATTTGAGATACCGATGGCAGACATCGTTTGGCCACATTGCATCCGTGCATGGACACACTATTCTAATTGGAGATGATGGGTGGCTTTCGCATCACATTTCTATATCTATACCCCTATATGTATTACATTTTATATTATATATTTTTTATATAGTGTGCGGATAACTTTAATTAGCTTTGAAAGATGGTCGTTGGATGAAGCCAATCCGATGGTGCAGAGATGGCAAATTTGAGCACTACTGGCCATTGGATATCATCTAGATTCCACCAGATTTTGCCACATGTACAATCTAGAAGACTCCATGGCTGAACTTAAGCATAATGCACAAACCTCAAAACACAAGCACTTCTTCTTTGTTCTAGAATCTTCCGTATCAGAATTGCCCAAATGTTTTTCTACATGATTTGCCATTATTTGTTTTTACTTTATGCTTTACAACGCACAATTCCATGAATCTTAAAATAGATTAGCTTTCTTATAAAAACTAGATGATTTTGAATGAAATGAACTATAAGAATTAAATGAACATCTACATCATGCATATATGACTCAAAGCTTACATGCTATAATGTGGTATTTATTCATAATTTGGTTGCCAAATCTCATGCGTGCAATGCACGTGCACCTTACTAGTCTAAATGGTGTTTGTGTGTGTGTTGTGCGTGTTAAACACATTGTACGTAGTATCATACATGGTTTAGATTCCAAACATCTAGCTAGAGCATACATGTACTATGATTTGAATTCAACATAAATGGATACATGTATTTGAATTTGAGATCGTATGTACATGTAGTTCGTATTTATATCGGAATTTACTTCTCCTATATTCATGTCATGTGTTGTGAAGATAATATTTAGATGGTTGTATAACTAACCCGAGTACAAACCCCTTCAAACAGGGGAAATGTACTCAAATTTAGTCCATATGCTAGACAACACACATTGTTTTTTTATTGTTGAGGGAAGTGCAAATTGTTTGGTACTGTACACGTTATGTTTGTTGTCCCGATTTTTTAAGTTTTTTTGTTGTATTTGAGTGCATTTCTAGTAATATAGTAAAACAGGACATGGCTCTCTCTAGTGATGAGGTGCGAATTGTCTTTTTCTTGGTACACGTTAAGCTTGTTCTCCCAAAATTTCAAGCCGCGCCTTGTTATGCCGAAATTTCAAGCTAGCATCTCTGTCTATTGTGCTGCAAAACTCCCGCCTCTTCAAACCGCGCCTTGTTACCCCGAAATATTTAAGATATATCTTTGTCTCATTGTGCTCCGAAAACTCCCTCCATCTCAACCCGCGCCTTCTATCCCAAAATTACAATGTGCGCAAAAACTCCCACCTCCTGCGAAATCCCGACACACGAAATGCCTGTGATACCCCTGAACCGAAAGAACCGCCTAGCACAAATCGGTGGGGGTACTTTCATAACTTACCCCACATTTCGGACAAGCGCGTCCCTAAGCCATGGTTCCCCACTCCCATCCCATCAGCCCACCCATTCGTACACCGAGGCCGTGAAAACCCGCGAAGCCCCACACCCTCCTCCATCCGCCACCCAGCCGGAGCCTCTTCCCCGAGGATGTTGTCCACAGCAACACCTCGACTTCCCTCATCCACAGTACCGGATGAGGATCCGTCGTCAATCTCGTCGTCCCGCCGGTTCAGCCACCCCGTCCTCCACCTCCAAGGAGCTGCTCCGACGTTCCTCTCGTCTTTCGCGCCACCTCCATTCCCACACCACCGTTTTCACCTGCACCACCGGAAGAGCAGCATCATCACCATTTCTTCGGATGAAGCTGAGTCCTGACCGGTGCCACCAAAGAGGTTGTACACTAATCGCCGCATTTTCTTCTTGATTCAATCTCATGGTGCTGCCGGCGCTCGGTCCCGAGCCGACATGGCGCGACTCCCTACACGGCGGCCTCGCCGGCCACTTCCTCCACGGCGTCGCTCCTTCGGCAGCGACGTCCACATCAGTAGGAGCTTCTGCTACTTTAGCTCTCGCTCGCGCTGCTACTCTGCTCTTGCTCTCGGTCCCCTGACTGGTCTGCTCTTGCTCTTGCTCTTGCTTGCGATGCTGCTCCGATTTAGCTACACTTCAGTCGACTGAATCGACTTTTGGGTCAGTCGGTTTTTCTGGGGGTGGGGGGGGGGGGCTCGCCGGAGTTAAGGAAGAACCAGCTGCCCCGGCTCTCGCACGCGCTACTGCTCCTGCTTTTCTGCTACTAGTGCGTTCAGTTTCGACAGTAAAATTCAGTTTCAACAGCAAAATTCAGTTTTGACAGTTAAGTTCAGTTTCGACAGTTAAATTCAGTTTCGACAGTTAAATTCAGTTTCGACAGTTAAGTTCAGAGATGAGCGGCTGATGTATTTTACATCTAGCACTTTGTGGTTATGTATTTTATGTCATCTATTGGAGATGCTATTAGAATTCCACTCAGGTTAACATTGTCTCTCTTGTCCTACTTCAGCCTCGGCATCGTACAACTCACCAGAGCTGCTCCAACGACGAAACCCTCCATCACAGCGGAGCAGTACCCTGGGCTCCATCTCCAGACGCCTAAGATCTTCTTCCCCTCCTCCGACAGCCAAGTCAGCCGGAGCATCCTCACCGACCAACCCAATCACGCTGAGATCGACATGGCTTTGCCAAAGAGTTTCTACACTTGTTGCATCTCTTTTTTACTCTACACGTTATATATATTGTCCACTGAGCACACGTAGTAACGTACAATTATTTTATCCTACTATATGACAAGCAGTGAGGTACCAGGCAACTTAGCTATCTGTGATGGACTCTCTTGAACGCCATCATTATTTATCTCTGCGCGTTTGAGCTGTGCATTTGTTGATGAGCCTGGGAGTTGAGCTAGTAGGGCAGTGGCCTGGGTCCAAAGTAGTAGAAGTAGCACAAAATCATTTGAGTGTAGGCTTTTCCTTGCTCAAGCCTGCCTACTAGAATCGCCAGTGCTTGAAAGGAAAAGTGAAGGAAAAATATAGGAATTGGAAAGTTTCCTATGGTGCTACTATTCATGCATTTGGTTCAAAGGAATGGAGCAAAGGAAAACTGTAGGATTTGTTCCTTTAGTGTCTCCTTGAAAGAAAAACCGTGGAATTTTAATTTCCACTTGTCCTCCTTTTCAAATTCCTATTCATGAAGCACAAGACTAAGAGATAGTAGCATAATAGCATTATAACCGTACATTTTCTTGTGGTTTGACTTAATCTCACCACGCTTCTTTGCATCCTGTGATCTTCCAATTCTTGTGAACCAAACACCCAGATTGGCAGAAATCCTGTGTTTTTAAGTTCTCTGTTTTGCACGTGCATTCCTATCTATTTCCTATCCCTGCATTGTTAGAATCCTCAAATTCAAGCAAGCCCTTACACAATTACTTCTGTTACAGATATGTGTCAAAGAAAACCTTGTGTGGTTTGTCCTGCTCCTGCTGCGCTGTGTTCCATCCCAGTTCAGCTGCTCCAACGACGGAAGGGTTCACCACAGTAGGGATCTGCTCTCTAGATTGTCTTTCGCCGCCTCAGATCTTCTTCCCCGCCGCCGGCAGCCACGACAACTGCATTACCGTCATCAACTAAGAAGATGACCTTGAGGACTACACGGGTCCGCAAGAGAGGTCGCACTCTTCCATGTCTGCTTACGTTATGCATCGCTTAATATGATGATATGCTACTTTATCGTCGTGTTCACCTATTAGACTCCGAGTCAGGTCCAAACTAATGCTGAAACTTGAGTTTTAAAATGGTTGTGGGGTGCATATTGGGGCAGCAATCAGTACTATCTGTCTACTATCTGGTTAATCTCGGGTGTCTACTATGAGTTTCATGTTGGGTGCAAACAAACATTAAAGGAGCCATTATCCGTATTTTTTAACTAAATATATTATCTGCCTGCTATCATTGGTTTGGGTTCTATCCACAGTTTGCTACCATCACTCTGGATTTGTGCATGCACTCCTTACATAATCTCACTATGTTTTATTCCTATGCATGTCAGTTATTGTACACAATGGAACTGAACATGTAGAGCAAAAGAGACGAGCCTTGCATGGCAATAAAATTTCATGCAGACGTCGCTCCATGGTGGGCGCAAAGGTAGCCCCCCTCCACCCATTTTCGATTGTAATCAAGAGGAAGATAACTGTTCTGAGGGGGATTCAGAAGGAGAAGACCACTCCTATTTACCCCCTGAGGTCTTTGCTCTAACTTGGCATGCTGATGTTGGTAATATCATGCATATGGTGCCTTGCATTGCTTACTTTATACATCAAATATGTCATCTGCTTAGTTTAGACATGCTTTGTGTGAATGCCATCTGTTTAGTTTCTTTATCGTATATGTGAATCATGCAATGCCATCTTGTTTAGCCAGGCATCATATATGTGAATTTTGCAATGCCACCCTGGTTAGCCAGTCATCTTATATGTGAATTATATCATGCCAACATTTTTTATTACATGTTAAATTTGTCAACAATTTTAGTACATTCAATTACTCTTCCTGTGCATCAGCCATTCGGCACGGTCATGGAAAAATCTGGAGTGGAAACAAGGTCTCCAGAGCAGACAATGCTATCTGACGAAGCGCATGTCTTGCTAGTTACGGATAGCTCCTGAGAGGAGGATTCAGAGACAGATGACCAGCCCTATTTCCCCCCCCCCCCGAGGTGCATGCTCTAACTTGGTAGGGTTATGTTGCTCATATCGTGCGTATGGTATCTTGCATTGCTATGTCATTTGCTTAGTTTAGACATGATTTGTGTGAATGCCACCTGTTTAGTGTCTAATTACCATGTATGTGAATTATGCAATGCCATCTTGTTGCAAGACATCATATATGTGAATTATGCAATGCTATCTTGTTGCAAGGCATTCTATATGTGAATTATGCAATGCCATGCTGTTTAGCCAAGCGTCATATATGTGAATTATATCATGCCGTCCTTTTTTTGTATTGCTCGTCGCATTTGTTGACAATGTTTGTATATTCAACTACTCTTCCTGTGCATTAGCCATTTGAATTGGTGATGGAGAAATCTAGAGTGAAAACAAGGTCTTCAGAGCAGACAATGCTACTTGCCGAAGCAGATATCTTGCTGGTTACAGATAGCTCTTCAGAGGAGGATTCAGAGGCAGATGACCAGTCCTATTATCCCCCTGAGGTGTATGCTCAAACTTGGCAGGGTTATATTACTCATATCATCATATGTTGTATTGCAATGCTTAGTTTTTACATCATATACATAATATTGAATGCCATCTCCTTAGTTGACACATCATATATGCGATTGCCCTCTGCTCACTTGATTATTATATAAATCATATATTTGAATTATATCATGCCATGATGTTTACATAGACAGCATGTATCTGAATTATGGCATGCCAACCCATTTTCTAAAGACATAATATAGTTATATCATCTCATCCTTTTTACATAGTCATCATATTTTGAATTATGTCATTCTATTCGTGAATTATATCATGCCATCATGTTTCCATCGATAGCATGTTTGTGATTTATGGCATGCCAACCGCTTTAATAGACACATCATATAGTTATATCATGTCATCATGTTTACATAGTCATCATATTTTGAAGTATGTCATTCTGTTTAGTTAGCCATCATACATGTGAAATTGTGTCATGCTATCCTGTTTAATTAGCCATCATATATGTGAAATTATGTCCTCCTATTCTGTTTGGTTAGACAACATAAATGTGAATTATTTCATGCCCCGTTTTCTTCCCTACTATCCATTGCACCTGTCTATCTTACAATGTCTGTACATTCAATTACTTTTCTTGTCTATCAGCCATTTCAATTGGAGGGGGTGATGGCAGTATCTGTGGGAGTAAAAACACGGTCTTCAGAAAAGATCGTGCTACCTGTCAATGCAGATAGAACCACAGTTGTACTTGCCCAAGAACCAGCCCCACCACACATAACCCAGACTCACGCAGATTGTACCCCTACCCAGTTGGACAGAGAACCAGCTACACCCCTTCTAACCCCAACCCCAGTAGATAGTAACCCAGTTCCAGTTGACACAACATCGTCTCCACAATAGAGCACCCAAACACGAGCAGTTAGTAAGGCAACTGCAGTGCCCAAAGCACGAGGACCACCACTCTGAACCCCAAGTCAACGCTTAAAGCAGAATAAGAATTGTTCTCAGGTCAGGTTCCGTAGCTATGGTTCATACTACTTTGCTCTTGCATCACTGTATTTACTCATATCAACTAATTTCAATTTTGAAGGATGCAATTGAAACTCCAATGGCGCAACAGGTACGTTTTAAACCTATTTCTTTAACGTGTTTGCTGTTGTAACTTGCTTTATGTTGATTTCAGTTTCAATTGAATAAACAGTTACGTTCTCATGGCATGCACATTACAAGTGTTCTTATTGATGTGTAGATTCCCACACTTATATTCTGTCTATGCTGCTTTGTCTTAAATAGATATGATTCGAGTTGTCTCTATCTTGATTTGGCAACATAAACGAGAATGATATAGACCATACAGTGACCATACTTCATAGATATATGTTTGTTTCATGCTGTTATCCTGTCCACCTTACTACTGAACTGGTTTACCAAAATGCGTTTCATATACAACATGGTAAACCTATGACGTGTTTGTTTGTTTCTCTTTTAGAACGCGGATTAAATATTGGAGAAGAGTGCCCCGTTATGCAATGGTAAAGGAAGTAATGCAGATAAGGTTCAAGATAGTGATTCATCCCTGTTGGTCTCCAAGAAAGCTGATAAAAACTATATTGAAGACACTGAGACAACCCCAAAGTCCTATCTTGATGTAGTGTTCGAGTTACTGGCTACTACTGCTAGCACCAGCTCTCCGAACTCGCTGCCTGAATCAGTTCGACTTCTTGAGTCTCAACTTCAAGTTGAAAGACATCGATCAGAAGTTATGTGACAGGAAGCCGAAGGACTGAGGAAGTCCCTGCAGAATTCAGATGCATACTTTCTGGTGCAACAGCAAGTGCTGGAGGATTTAAGCGCCAAACAAGAGAAAGTTAATAAGCTTGCTAAGCATCTTGCCATCATTATGGGTACCCAGGATATTGTTTCTTGAGCTCTTCTGAAGTGGTTTCATTTCTGGACTTGTTTTGCTGCGGCGTTTATTTGCACTGGTCGCCAAGTTTGACAACCAGTGTATATGTGTAACGCCCGGATAATCAAGCTACAGTAATCCCACGCTAATGGTGCCACGTCACCACAGTTATTGTTGCTAATCTACCGTTAGGTCAAACCGTTTCAAAATTCAAAGTCAAAATCAAGCAAACAATAAAAGTTTTCAAATATTAAAACTAAAATGTTCCTCATGTGCCAAATAATCCATACCTAATATTGGTAGTGAACCAACATTTTTGCAAATGTCTAAGTGCCCTAAACCACTTTAAAACAGTGGCTAAAACTATAGTTTAAATGCCTTTTTAGTTTATGAAGGTTGCAAACTGTTTCGAAAGCCTCACAATCTTTTTGTGGCAGTGCCCAATAATTCATTGAAATTGTTTTGGCCAGTGGCATAATTTTGCAAAGTCATTATTGGCTAAACAGAAAATGCATAAGCTGCTGAAAATAAAAAAGAAAAACAAAGAAAAAGGAAAAAAGGAAAAGCAGAGAGAGAGAAAGCCCCTGCCCCACTTGGGCTTCGGCCCACCCGAGCCAGCTGGCCCAGCAGGCCGGCCCGCTCCCCCCTCACCGGTCGCTCCCTCCCCTTCCTGTTCCTCTGCTCCGTGTCGCTACAGGGGTGAGGTCGACCCCGACCTCCTCGCCGGCCTCGCCGGGAGAGGATAAGGGCAAAGCCACGGGCTCCCCACGTCTCCCCACCCCACATGGCCCCTCGCCCTCCCCCGAAACCCTAGCGCGCCCACAATCCCCCTCTCGTCCCCTTCCTCGACTCTGTTCGAGATGCCCGAGCGCCCCCGTCGCCGTCGATCGCCGTAGCCGTGGCCACCGTCGTCCGTTCGTTGCCCCGGCAAGTCCTACAGCTCTGCCGTGGTCCTCTGCTTCCACTACACCGCCGGATCGAGCCCCGGAGCCCCTCGCGTCGCCGCACTCTTCTGCTTCTCCAGCTCGGCCACCGCATCGTCCTCGTCCTTGATCTACGCCACCGGTCCTCCCCGAGCCCTCTGCCCAGACCCCACGCTCCCCCGGTGAGCTCCTGCGCCGAACGCGCCATCCCCTGCCCTCTCTAGCCGCCCGTAGCCACTACCCCGACGAAGCCTGAACCACCGCCGCCTCGTTTGGTCGCCGGCGCGTCTCCGGTGACCTTTTGGTCACGGGCTAGTGCCCAACGTGCTCGTCGCGCTGCTTAGAGAATGCCCAGCCCTTCCGTTCAAGCTGCTACACGCCGTAGCGCCGTCTCCGTCGAGCACCCGTATGCGCCGCCGCCTCTGCTCGTCGCCGGCGCCGATTCCGGCCAAGTCCGGCTGCGCTACCGCCACCACTCGACGCGCGACACCGTCAGCGTTCGAACGCAAGCAAAACCGCGCAAAATGGTGCCCGTAGCGAATTTCCGAGCGTCTCCGGCGAACTCGCCGACGCGGAGAGCTCGCCGGCGCAACTCCGGCGCCGCCCGCCGACGTGGCTGGCCTGGGGCCACCCCAGAGCCACTGCCAGTGGGCCCCGTGGGTCCCAGTTGACTGGGTTGACCCAGTCAACTGCTGACCAGGCAGCCCAGTGCCACTGACACGTGGGCCCCACCGTCTATATTAATTAATTAAAATGTTTTAATAATTAAAACCTAATTAGTTACTAATTAGAGACTGACATGTGGGGCCCAGTAACTATTTAACCTCAAATTAGTTTAATTTAAACTATGTTAATTAACAGTGGCTGACATGTGGGCGCCACCTGTTTGGTTTGATTGGTCAGCTGACTTGTTGACCTGCTGACGTCAGCATTGCACCATGCTGATGTCATAATTCCCTTTTCTGTTAATTTAAATAATTCCAGAAAATGGTTTAATCTTTGAAAATTCATATAAAATAATCCGTAACTCGGATGAAAATGTTTTCTACATGAAAGTTGCTCAGAACGACAGGACGAATACGAATACGCAGCCCGTTCGTTCACCACATGGCCCTAGCATAGTGAGCCTGCAACATTTCACCTCCGGTCCATCTGTCCGAAAACGCGAAACATCGGGAATACTTTCCCGGATGTCCCCCCCTTCGCCGGTAACACCTACTACCGCGTTAGGGCACACCTAGCACTGCTCATTGTCATGTCACGCATCGTCATGCTTATGTTTGCATTGTATTTACTGTTTCTTCCCCCTCTTCTCTCCGGTAGATTACGAGACCGACGCTGCTGCTGCCCAGTTCGACTACGGAGTTGACGACCCCTCCTACTTGCCAGAGCAACCAGGCAAGCCCCCCCCCTTGATCACCAGATATCGCCTATTCTTCTCTATACTGCTTGCATTAGAGTAGTGTAGCATGTTACTGCTTTCCGTTTATCCTATCCTGATGCATAGCCTGTCCTTGCTTCTACTGTTGTTACCTTTACCTGCAATCCTACATGCTTAGTATAGGATGCTAGTTTTCCATCAGTGGCCCTACATTCTTGTCCGTCTGCTGTGCTATACTATCGGGCCGTGATCACTTGGGCGGTGATCACGGGTATATACTTATATACTATATACATGACACCTGTGGTGACTAAAGTCGGGTCGGCTCATAGGAGTACCCGCAAGTGGATCTTTGTGGCGGAGCGACAGGGCAGGTTGAGACCACCTAGGCGAGAGGTGGGCCTGGCCCTGGACGGCGTCCGCGGTTACTTCAAAATAACATGCTTAACGAGTTCTTGGTATTTGATCTGAGTCTGGCCATTTGGTCTATACGCACTAACCAACTACGCGGGAACAATTATGGGCACTCGACGTTGTGGTATCAGCTGAAGCCTTCGTGACGTCAGCGACTGAGTGGCGCGCGCCGGATTGGACTGGAACGCCACTAGGCTAGGTCTGCTTCCGGCCGCGTTCGCAACGTGCAGGTGTGCAATGGGCGATGGGCCCAGACCCCTGCGCCATAGGATTTAGACCAGCGTGCTGACCTCTCTGTTGTGCCTAGGTGGGGCTGCGACATGTTGATCTTACGAGGCCGGGCATGACCCAGAAAAGTGTGTCCGGCCAAATGGGATCGAGCGTGTTGGGTTATGTGGTGCACCCCTACAGGGAAGTTTATCTATTCGAATAGACGTGTCCCTCGGTAAAAGGACGACCCGGAGTTGTACCTTGACCTTATGACAACTAGAACCAGATACTTAATAAAATACACCCTTCCAAGTGCCAGATACAACCCGGTGATCGCTCTCTAACAGGGCGACAAGGAGGGGATCGCCGGGTAGGATTATGCTATGCGATGCTACTTGGAGGACTACAATCTACTCTCTTCTACATGCTGCAAGATGGAGGCTGCCAGAAGCGTAGTCTTCGACAGGATTAGCTATCCCCCTCTTATTCTGGCATTCTGCCGTTCAGTCCACTGATATGGCCCTTTACACATATACCCATGCATATGTAGTGTAGCTCCTTGCTTGCGAGTACTTTGGATGAGTACTCACGGTTGCTTCTCTCCCTCTTTTCCCCCTTTCCTTTCTACCTGGTTGTCGCAACCAGATGCTGGAGTCCAGGAGCCAGACGCCACCGTCGACGACGACTCCTATGGCACTGCAGGAGCCTACTACTACATGCAGCCCGCTGACGACGACCAGGAGTAGTTAGGAGGATCCCAGGCAGGAGGCCTGCGCCTCTTTCGATCTGTATCCCAGTTTGTGCTAGCCTTCTTAAGGCAAACTTGTTTAACTTATGTCTGTACTCAGATATTATTGCTTCCGCTGACTCGTCTATGATCGAGCACTTGTATTCGAGCCCTCGAGGCCCCTGGCTTGTATTATGATGCTTGTATGACTTATTTATGTTTTAGAGTTGTGTTGTGATATCTTCCCGTGAGTCCCTGATCTTGATCGTACACATTTGCGTGCATGATTAGTGTACGGCCAAATCGGGCGCGTCACAAGTTGGTATCAGAGCCGACTGCCTGTAGGAATCCCCCTTTCCACACTCCTTGGCCGAAGTCGAGTCTAGACATTACAAAACTTTTACTAACATGGCTGTGTGTCTTACGGGCCCACGTCGCCATTGGGTGGTACTAGGATCTTTTACTCCTCGACCTTTACTCTGGGACTCTGAACTCTCTTCTACTCGGGTTAAACGAATTTACTAACTCTAACACTAGGATCCCGTGACCGCATTCACCCCAAAGTTGGATAAGCTATAGTTGTTTCTTAGAATAGTATTTTGAACAATTCACACACTGTCATTTGACTCCTTTGAAACGTCTTTGCTTTCAGATGGAACCCACGAGGCAGGTCGTGCGCCACACGACGGCCATTGGTGCCTCGGGATCACCTGCTGTGCTAGCTGAGATGATGACCTATCTGGGTTATCGCTGGCACCCTGAGTACACCGTCTACGAGGAGTACCAGGACTTTAACCAGGAGCAGTACCGTGCCATCGTCCACCTCTACTCGCGAGAGTATGACTCCACTACTGTGCTGCACACCTCTCATGGTGTTGGAGTGACCATCGATATGGCTGTCCACGATGCTGCTTATGCTGCTCTGACACGTCTTCATGGAGAGTATCGGGAGTTGGACACCTCCCCTTTCAGGCACATTGCTATCGCATCTGATGTTGGCGCGGAGGGATACTATACTGCTGCCTACTCCACTGTCACCCGAGAGCCCTTCTACCATCAGAACCTGGTTCTGCATGCTGATGGGCTGGATCGAGCTAACCGAGCTCTTCGCCATGAGTTGTACACCACCCGTCAGCACCTTTACCGTGCTCTGACGCTGCTGCACCCCTTTGTCCGATCTAGGGAGCTGCCCCGTTCTGCGATCTACCCAGCCAGGACTGTGATGCCCCAGGGTGTCGGCTGGCCAGATGTGGGAGGCCACTCTCCCGCACTTGGACCTCTTCTGCCACCTGAGCGTCAGGTTCTGCACCAGAGTATTCGCGGACCCCAGGTTGCCGACGTGGAGTTCCCGATGCGACACTACCAGCTTTCAGGCTACACCTACCTCCACAGTACCTCTTGGGACTGATGTAGGCTTGCTTGTTAGTGTTAGATGCATTCGCCGCGAGCCTGTGTGCCGCCTATGTTGTTTTAGTCTATGTACTGAACTCTGTGTACTGAACTCTATGCATGACCCCTTTTGTAAGTTATGCCGACTACTATGTAGTAGTTATCGTGCTCCTTTCATTATGCATGTTTCATCATGAATGATTCTTGTCTTTGCAAATTTCTCAATGCTGAACTACCCCTGTTATATATTAGCAGGATGGTTAGACCAGGTGGTCGTGGTAGTGGTGGCAATGCCCCACCACCACCTGAGTACATGGCTTGTATGATCCAACAGTTCGAACTAAACCGCCAATTCATGGAAAATATGATGGCTCAGTTTCCTCGCCCCAATATGGACCAGCAACCAACCCCAGTAACTCTGCAGGATTTCATGCGCCTCAATCCAACTGTGTACCGCAGCTCAACTCAGCCTCTGGATGCTGATGACTGGCTCCGTGACATCACCTATGAGATGGAGTCTGCCGATGTAGCCCCTGCCAGCTATGTCACCTTTGCTTCCTTCTTTCTGAAGGGACCCGCAGCTCAATGGTGGGACAGCCACAGGCGTACTCTGCCAGCTGGAACAATCATCACCTGGCCAGACTTCCAAGATGCTTTCCGTGCCCGCTTTATTCCTCAGGGAGTCATGGACTGGAAGAAGCGTGAGTTCCGCAACCTCACCCAAGGCAACAAAACTGTTGAAGCTTGTCAGCGGGAGTTTCTGGACTTGTCTCGCTATGCTGAAGAGGACATTGCAACTGATGCACGCAGACAGGAGAAGTTCCGTGATGGCCTTCAAGCTGACATCAAGCTCGCACTGCTAGTGCATGATTTTGCTGATTTCACCACCTTGGTGAACAAGGCCATCAATGTCGAAACTGGTCTGCAGGAATACCAGAGCTCTCACAGGCGCAACCGTGACACGGGTTCATCTTCGGGCCCACCCTCACAGAAGCGTAAGATATGGATCCCGAACAGCATGTACCGTCCAAATGCATCTGCCCCAAGGCAGACCTATGCTGCACCTCGTCTGCCTCCACCACCATCTAGGCAGTCAAGACTTCCAGCTCCACCACCCCAAGCTCCCGTTCCCACTCCCAATAATGGCCTGTGCTTCAGGTGTGGTCAACCAGGACACCGTGCTAGAGAATGCAACCAGAACCAGAATCAACTGGCCCTTCCAGCAACTGGCCATGGAAGCAACCAGCCCCGCAGCAACAAGGCCAAGTCTTATGGTCGTGTTCATGCCAACCACGTTGATCTCAACGAAGCTCAAGACCAGCCTGCTACTGTGATGGGTACACTCCTCGTAAATTCAGTACCAGCTTCCGTTTTATTTGATACAGGAGCATCCCATTCATTCATATCAGCAGAATTTGCATTCCTGCATGGCATTAAATACGAAGAGATGAACACTCCGCTAGTGGTACACACCCCTGCGGGCCAATGTCAAACCTCTATGGTTAGTCACGACGTTCCTGTTGAAATTGAAGGACTGGAATTTCTTGTCTCTCCCATCGTACTGAAGTCCTGTAGCATTGATCTCATTCTGGGAATGAATTGGTTAAAAGCGCATACTACTTCAATCGTTTGCGCCACTAAGACCGTCCATCTGCTACACCCTTCAGATGAAATAGTTACTTACCAAGCTCTTCTGGTGCAAAATGCCGAGGCAAGGCTCTATGCATTGAATGCATTGAACGCTACACCACTCGAGGGCATTGAAAACATTCCCGTCGTGCGTGAATTCCTCGACGTCTTTCCTGAAGAACTTCCAGGGATTCCCCCTGCTAGAGCTGTCGAATTCATCATCGACTTGAAACCAGGCACCACTCCTATAGCCAAGCGACCCTACAAGATGCCGCCGCATGAACTCCTTGAGCTTAAGGAGGAAATCGACAAATCTCTTCGCAAAGGATTCATTCGCCCAAGTTGCTCTCCTTGGGGAGCACCTTCTCTCTTTGTCAAGAAGAAGGATGGGACAAACCGATTAGTTCAAGACTACCGTCCTATAAACCAAGCTACCATTCAGAATAAATACCCTCTTCCTCGGATCAATGATCTGTATGATCAACTGGCGGGTTCATCAGTGTTCTCTAAGCTCGACTTGAGGTTGGGTTACCACCAGATCCGTGTTCGTGAAGAGGATATCCCAAAGACCGCCTTCGTGACTCGATATGGTTCATACGAGTACACCGTCATGTCTTTCGGTTTAACCAATGCTCCAGCCACCTTCTCTCGTCTGATGAACTATATATTCATGGATTACCTCGACAAGTTCGTCGTGGTTTATCTGGATGATATCCTGGTATTTTCCAAGAACAAAGAGGAACATGCTGAACATCTTCGGCTTGTGTTGGAAAAGCTACGAGAGCATCAACTATATGCCAAGTTCTCCAAATGTGAATTCTGGCTACCCGAAGTAACCTATCTTGGGCATGTCATCTCTAAGGATGGTATTGCCGTCAACCCTGAACGAGTCCAGGCTATCCTTGATTGGACTCCTCCCAAGAACGTTAAGCCAGTCAGAAGTTTTCTCGGTCTCGCCAGCTATTGCCGTCGATTCGTCGAGAACTTCTCCAAGATCGCCAGGCCTCTGACTAACCTGTTGCATAAGGGCGTCAAGTTCCAATGGACAGACAAATATCAGGAAAGTTTCCAGGCACTCAAAGACAAGTTGACTTCTGCCCCAGTTCTAGCTCCACTTGATACTAAGAAGGACTTCGTCATTTACTGCGATGCTTCCCGTCAAGGATTAGGCTGTGTCCTAATGCAAGACCGCAAAGTGATTGCTTATGCCTCTCGGCAATTGTGCCCTCACGAAGAGAACTACCCAGTTCACAACCTCGAACTTGCTGCTATCATTCATGCGCTGAAGCAGTGGCGACATTACCTTCTCGGTAATCGTTGCGATATCTTCACTGACCACCAAAGTCTGAAGTATCTGTTTACTCAGCCAGACCTGAACCTCCGTCAACAGAGATGGATGGAGCTTGTTGCAGACTTTGACTTGGGTATTTCCTATACGCCAGGCAAGGCTAATGTAATGGCTGATGCCTTAAGCCGCAAGTCTTACTGCAACCACCTCCAGGTTCACAAAGTTCAGCCCTCGCTTGTTGAAGAATTCAGGAAGCTGAACCTCCATATTGTTCCTCCGGGTGCACTCGCTCCCCCTCCTAAGGAGTTTCGCAAGATGAACCTCCGTGTTGTTCCCCAGGGTTCCCTCAATACCCTGGCCGTCGAACCAGATCTCTTGGACTCCATCAAGAGAATACAGGGATATGACTCTGAAGCCCACAAGATTAAGCGGTACCTTGCAGAAGGAAAGCCCTCATTCTTCACTATTGCTGAAGATGGCACTTTGTACTTCAAGGGCCGCCTAGTGGTGCCATGTGCAGAGAAAAACCTAGATATGACACAGGAAGTTATCAAAGAAGCTCATGATACGCCTCTATGTATCCATCCTGGTAGTACAAAGATGTACCAAGACACCCGTCAGAGATTCTGGTGGTCTAATATGAAGCAAGACATTGCTCGTTATGTTGTTGAGTGTGACGTTTGCCGTCGTATCAAAGCAGAACATCAAAGGCCTGCTGGAACTCTGCAACCTATCTCTATTCCTGAATGGAAATGGGACCATGTTGAGATGGACTTCGTCACTGGATTTCCCAAATCACAGAAAGGTAATGATGCTATTCTTGTCGTCATTGACCGGCTTTCCAAAGTTGCACATTTCCTGGCGGTCAAAGAAACCATCACTGCTAGTCAGCTGGCAACGCTCTATATGTCCAGGATTGTTTCACTCCACGGTATTCCATTGGTTATCAGCTCAGACCGTGGCAGCTTATTCACTTCAAGATTCTAGGCAAGTTTCCAAGAAGCTATGGGAACTCATCTGTCATTCAGTACTGCGTTTCATCCTCAGTCGCAAGGGCAAGTTGAAACGCGTCAACCAAGTTCTCGAAGACATGCTTCGAGCTTGTGTTATTTCCTTCGGCAAGAAATGGGAGGAATCTCTCCCCTTTGCTGAGTTCTCTTATAATAATAGCTATCAAGCTAGTCTAGAGATGGCCCCCTTCGAAGTGTTATATGGACGGAAGTGCCGAACCCCTCTGAACTGGTTAGAAACTGGGGAACGTCCACTCTTCGAGTCACACCAATTGAGGGTGCTCACCGCTTCGGAATCAAGGGCAAACTAGCTCCTCGATATATTGGCCCATTCACTATTCTCGAAAGGCGTGGAAAAGTGGCATACCAACTGGAGCTTCCGCCGAACCTTTCTCAGGTTCACGATGTGTTCCATGTGTCACAGCTCCGCCGTTGCTTCAAGGACCCAATCCGAGCAGTGGATCATGAAGTGCTCGAATTGCAGCAGGACCTCTCCTATAAGGAGCATCCGGTCCGCATTCTCGACCAAGCTGAACGCCGCACACGTCAGAAGGCGATCAAGTTCCTCAAAGTCCAGTGGTCGCACCATTCTGAAGATGAAGCCACTTGGGAACGCGAGGATCGCCTGTGTGATGAATACCCCGCACTGTTTCCTTCTGCCTTCTAAATCTCGGGACGAGATTTCTTGTAGTGGAGGAGTTTTGTAACGCCCGGATAATCAAGCTACAGTAATCCCACGCTAATGGTGCCACGTCACCACAGTTACTGTTGCTAATCTACCGTTAGGTCAAACCGTTTCAAAATTCAAAGTCAAAATCAAGCAAACAATAAAAGTTTTCAAATATTAAAACTAAAATGTTCTTCATGTGCCAAATAATCCATACCTAATATTGGTAGTGAACCAACATTTTTGCAAATGTCTAAGTGCCCTAAACCACTTTAAAACAGTGGCTAAAACTATAGTTTAAATGCCTTTTTAGTTTATGAAGGTTGCAAACTGTTTCAAAAGCCTCACAATCTTTTTGTGGCAGTGCCCAATAATTCTTTGAAATTGTTTTGGCCAGTGGCATAATTTTGCAAAGTCATTATTGGCTAAACAGAAAATGCATAAGCTGCTGAAAATAAAAAGAAAAACAAAGAAAAGGAAAAAAGGAAAAGCAGAGAGAGAGAGAGAGAGAGAGAAAGCCCCTGCCCCACTTGGGCTTCGGCCCACCCGAGCCAGCTGGCCCAGCAGGCCGGCCCGCTCCCCCCTCACCGGTCGCTCCCTCCCCTTCCTGTTCCTCTGCTCCGTGTCGCTACAGGGGTGAGGTCGACCCCGACCTCCTCGCCGGCCTCGCCGGGAGAGGATAAGGGCAAAGCCACGGGCTCCCCACGTCTCCCCACCCCACATGGCCCCTCGCCCTCCCCCGAAACCCTAGCGCGCCCACAATCCCCCTCTCGTCCCCTTCCTCGACTCTGTTCGAGATGCCCGAGCGCCCCCGTCGCCGTCGATCGCCGTAGCCGTGGCCACCGTCGTCCGTTCGTCGCCCCGGCAAGTCCTACAGCTCTGCCGTGGTCCTCTGCTTCCACTACACCGCCGGATCGAGCCCCGGAGCCCCTCGCGTCGCCGCACTCTTCTTCTTCTCCAGCTCGGCCACCGCATCGTCCTCGTCCTTGATCTACGCCACCGGTCCTCCCCGAGCCCTGTGCCCAGACCCCACGCTCCCCCGGTGAGCTCCTGCGCCGAACGCGCCGTCCCCTGCCCTCTCTAGCCGCCCGTAGCCACTACCCCGACGAAGCCTGAACCACCGCCGCCTCGTTTGGTCGCCGGCGCGTCTCCGGTGACCTTTTGGTCACGGGCTAGTGCCCAACGTGCTCGTCGCGCTGCTTAGAGAATGCCCAGCCCTTCCGTTCAAGCTGCTACACGCCGTAGCGCCGTCTCCGTCGAGCACCCGTATGCGCCGCCGCCTCTGCTCGTCGCCGGCGCCGATTCCGGCCAAGTCCGGCTGCGCTACCGCCACCACTCGACGCGCGACACCGTCAGCGTTCGAACGCAAGCAAAACCGCGCAAAATGGTGCCCGTAGCGAATTTCCGAGCGTCTCCGGCGAACTCGCCGACGCGGAGAGCTCGCCGGCGCAACTCCGGCGCCGCCCGCCGACGTGGCTGGCCTGGGGCCACCCCAGAGCCACTGCCAGTGGGCCCCGTGGGTCCCAGTTGACTGGGTTGACCCAGTCAACTGCTGACCAGGCAGCCCAGTGCCACTGACACGTGGGCCCCACCGTCTATATTAATTAATTAAAATGTTTTAATAATTAAAACCTAATTAGTTACTAATTAGAGACTGACATGTGGGGCCCAGTAACTATTTAACCTCAAATTAGTTTAATTTAAACTATGTTAATTAACAGTGGCTGACATGTGGGCGCCACCTGTTTGGTTTGATTGGTCAGCTGACTTGTTGACCTGCTGACGTCAGCATTGCACCATGCTGATGTCATAATTCCCTTTTCTGTTAATTTAAATAATTCCAGAAAATGGTTTAATCTTTGAAAATTCATATAAAATAATCCGTAACTCGGATGAAAATGTTTTCTACATGAAAGTTGCTCAGAACGACAAGACGAATCCGAATACGCAGCCCTTTCGTTCACCACACGGCCCTAGCATAGTGAACCTGCAACATTTCACCTCCGGTCCATCTGTCCGAAAACGCGAAACATCGGGAATACTTTCCCGGATGTCCCCCCCCCCTTCGCCGGTAACACCTACTACCGCGTTAGGGCACACCTAGCACTGCTCATTGTCATGTCACGCATCGTCATGCTTATGTTTGCATTGTATTTACTGTTTCTTCCCCCTCTTCTCTCCGGTAGATTACGAGACCGACGCTGCTGCTGCCCAGTTCGACTACGGAGTTGACGACCCCTCCTACTTGCCAGAGCAACCAGGCAAGCCCCCCCCCTTGATCACCAGATATCGCCTATTCTTCTCTATACTGCTTGCATTAGAGTAGTGTAGCATGTTACTGCTTTCCGTTTATCCTATCCTGATGCATAGCCTGTCCTTGCTTCTACTGTTGTTACCTTTACCTGCAATCCTACATGCTTAGTATAGGATGCTAGTTTTCCATCAGTGGCCCTACATTCTTGTCCGTCTGCTGTGCTATACTATCGGGCCGTGATCACTTGGGCGGTGATCACGGGTATATACTTATATACTATATACATGACACCTGTGGTGACTAAAGTCGGGTCGGCTCGTAGGAGTACCCGCAAGTGGATCTTTGTGGCGGAGCGACAGGGCAGGTTGAGACCACCTAGGCGAGAGGTGGGCCTGGCCCTGGACGGCGTCCGCGGTTACTTCAAAATAACACGCTTAACGAGTTCTTGGTATTTGATCTGAGTCTGGCCATTTGGTCTATACGCACTAACCAACTACGCGGGAACAGTTATGGGCACTCGACGTCGTGGTATCAGCCGAAGCCTTCGTGACGTCAGCGACTGAGTGGCGCGCGCCGGATTGGACTGGAACGCCACTAGGCTAGGTCTGCTTCCGGCCGCGTTCGCAACGTGCAGGTGTGCAATGGGCGATGGGCCCAGACCCCTGCGCCATAGGATTTAGACCGGCGTGCTGACCTCTCTGTTGTGCCTAGGTGGGGCTGCGACGTGTTGATCTTACGAGGCCGGGCATGACCCAGAAAAGTGTGTCCGGCCAAATGGGATCGAGCGTGTTGGGTTATGTGGTGCACCCCTGCAGGGAAGTTTATCTATTCGAATAGCCGTGTCCCTCGGTAAAAGGACGACCCGGAGTTGTACCTTGACCTTATGACAACTAGAACCGGATACTTAATAAAATACACCCTTCCAAGTGCCAGATACAACCCGGTGATCGCTCTCTAACAGGGCGACGAGGAGGGGATCGCCGGGTAGGATTATGCTATGCGATGCTACTTGGAGGAGTACAATCTACTCTCTTCTACATGCTGCAAGATGGAGGCTGCCAGAAGCGTAGTCTTCGACAGGATTAGCTATCCCCCTCTTATTCTGGCATTCTGCAGTTCAGTCCACTGATATGGCCCTTTACACATATACCCATGCATATGTAGTGTAGCTCCTTGCTTGCGAGTACTTTGGATGAGTACTCACGGTTGCTTCTCTCCCTCTTTTCCCCCTTTCCTTTCTACCTGGTTGTCGCAACCAGATGCTGGAGTCCAGGAGCCAGACGCCACCGTCGACGACGACTCCTACGGCACTGGAGGTGCCTACTACTACGTGCAGCCCGCTGACGACGACCAGGAGTAGTTAGGAGGATCCCAGGCAGGAGGCCTGCGCCTCTTTCGATCTGTATCCCAGTTTGTGCTAGCCTTCTTAAGGCAAACTTGTTTAACTTATGTCTGTACTCAGATATTGTTGCTTCCGCTGACTCGTCTATGATCGAGCACTTGTATTCGAGCCCTCGAGGCCCCTGGCTTGTATTATGATGCTTGTATGACTTATTTATGTTTTAGAGTTGTGTTGTGATATCTTCCCGTGAGTCTTTGACCTTGATCGTACACATTTGCGTGCATGATTAGTGTACGGTCAAATCGGGGGCGTCACAAGTTGGTATCAGAGCCGACTGCCTGTAGGAATCCCACTTTCCACACTCCTTGGCCGAAGTCGAGTCTAGACATTACAAAACTTTTACTAACATGGCTGTGTGTCTTACGGGCCCACGTCGCCATTGGGTGGTACTAGGATCTTTTACTCCTCGACCTTTACTCTGGGACTCTGAACTCTCTTCTACCCGGGTTAAACGAATTTACTAACTCTAACACTAGGATCCTGTGACCGCATTCACCCCAAAGTTGGATAAGCTATAGTTGTTTCTTAGAATAGTATTTTGAACAATTCACACACTGTCATTTGACTCCTTTGAAACGTCTTTGCTTTCAGATGGAACCCACGAGGCAGGTCGTGCGCCACACGACGGCCATTGGTGCCTCGGGATCACCTGCTGTGCTAGCTGAGATGATGACCTATCTGGGTTATCGCTGGCACCCTGAGTACACCGTCTACGAGGAGTACCAGGACTTTAACCAGGAGCAGTACCGTGCCATCGTCCACCTCTACTCGCGAGAGTATGACTCCACTACTGTGCTGCACACCGCTCATGGTGTTGGAGTGACCATCGATATGGCTGTCCACGATGCTGCTTATGCTGCTCTGACACGTCTTCGTGGAGAGTATCGGGAGTTGGACACCTCCCCTTTCAGGCACATTGCTATCGCATCTGATGTTGGTGCGGAGGGATACTATACTGCTGCCTACTCCACTGTCACCCGAGAGCCCTTCTACCATCAGAACCTGGTTCTGCATGCTGATGGGCTGGATCGAGCTAACCGAGCTCTTCGCCATGAGTTGTACACCACCCGTCAGCACCTTTACCGTGCTCTGACGCTGCTGCACCCCTTTGTCCGATCTAGGGAGCTGCCCCGTTCTGCGATCTACCCAGCCAGGACTGTGATGCCCCAGGGTGTCGGCTGGCCAGATGTGGGAGGCCACTCTCCCGCACTTGGACCTCTTCTGCCACCTGAGCGTCAGGTTCTGCACCAGAGTATTCGCGGACCCCAGGTTGCTGACGTGGAGTTCCCGATGCGACACTACCAGCTTTCAGGCTACACCTACCTCCACAGTACCTCTTGGGACTGATGTAGGCTTGCTTGTTAGTGTTAGATGCATTCGCCGCGAGCCTGTGTGCCGCCTATGTTGTTTTAGTCTATGTACTGAACTCTGTGTACTGAACTCTATGCATGACCCCTTTTGTAAGTTATGCCGACTACTATGTAGTAGCTATCGTGCTCCTTTCATTATGCATGTTTCATCATGAATGATTCTTGTCTTTGCAAATTTCTCAATGCTGAACTACCCCTGTTATATATTAGCAGGATGGTTAGACCAGGTGGTCGTGGTAGTGGTGGCAATGCCCCACCACCACCTGAGTACATGGCTGGTATGATCCAACAGTTCGAACTGAACCGCCAATTCATGGAAAATATGATGGCTCAGTTTCCTCGCCCCAATATGGACCAGCAACCAACCCCAGTAACTCTGCAGGATTTCATGCGCCTCAATCCAACTGTGTACCGCAGCTCAACTCAGCCTCTGGATGCTGATGACTGGCTCCGTGACATCACCTATGAGATGGAGTCTGCCGATGTAGCCCCTGCCAGCTATGTCACCTTTGCTTCCTTCTTTCTGAAGGGACCCGCAGCTCAATGGTGGGACAGCCACAGGCGTACTCTGCCAGCTGGAACAATCATCACCTGGCCAGACTTCCAAGCTGCTTTCCGTGCCCGCTTCATTCCTCAGGGAGTCATGGACCGGAAGAAGCGTGAGTTCCGCAACCTCACCCAAGGCAACAAAACTGTTGAAGCTTATCAGCGGGAGTTTCTGGACTTGTCTCGCTATGCTGAAGAGGACATTGCAACTGATGCACGCAGACAGGAGAAGTTCCGTGATGGCCTTCAAGCTGACATCAAGCTCGCACTGCTAGTGCATGATTTTGCTGATTTCGCCACCTTGGTGAACAAGGCCATCAATGTCGAAACTGGTCTGCAGGAATACCAGAGCTCTCACAGGCGCAACCGTGACACGGGCTCATCTTCGGGCCCGCCCTCACAGAAGCGTAAGATATGGATCCCGAACAGCATGTACCGTCCAAATGCATCTGCCCCAAGGCAGACCTATGCTGCACCTCGTCTGCCTCCACCACCATCTAGGCAGTCAAGACTTCCAACTCCACCACCCCAAGCTCCTGTTCCCACTCCCAATAATGGCCTATGCTTCAGGTGTGGTCAACCAGGACACCGTGCTAGAGAATGCAACCAGAACCAGAATCAACTGGCCCTTCCAGCAACTGGCCATGGAAGCAACCAGCCCCGCAGCAACAAGGCCAAGTCTTATGGTCGTGTTCATGCCAACCACGTTGATCTCAACGAAGCTCAAGACCAGCCTGCTACTGTGATGGGTACACTCCTCGTAAATTCAGTACCAGCATTCCGTTTTATTTGATACAGGAGCATCCCATTCATTCATATCAGCAGAATTTGCATTCCTGCATGGCATTAAATACGAAGAGATGAACACTCCGCTAGTGGTACACACCCCTGCGGGCCAATGTCAAACCTCTATGGTTAGTCACGACGTTCCTGTTGAAATTGAAGGACTGGAATTTCTTGTCTCTCCCATCGTACTGAAGTCCTGTAGCATTGATCTCATTCTGGGAATGAATTGGTTAAAAGCGCATACTACTTCAATCGTTTGCGCCACTAAGACCGTCCATCTGCTACACCCTTCAGATGAAATAGTTACTTACCAAGCTCTTCTGGTGCAAAATGCCGAGGCAAGGCTCTATGCATTGAATGCATTGAACGCTGCACCACTCGAGGGCATTGAAAACATTCCCGTCGTGCGTGAATTCCTCGACGTCTTTCCTGAAGAACTTCCAGGGATTCCCCCTGCTAGAGCTGTCGAATTCATCATCGACTTGAAACCAGGCACCACTCCTATAGCCAAGCGACCCTACAAGATGCCGCCGCATGAACTCCTTGAGCTTAAGGAGGAAATCGACAAATCTCTTCGCAAAGGATTCATTCGCCCAAGTTGCTCTCCTTGGGGAGCACCTTCTCTCTTTGTCAAGAAGAAGGATGGGACAAACCGATTAGTTCAAGACTACCGTCCTATAAACCAAGCTACCATTCAGAATAAATACCCTCTTCCTCGGATCAATGATCTGTATGATCAACTGGCGGGTTCATCAGTGTTCTCTAAGCTCGACTTGAGGTTGGTTACCACCAGATCCGTGTTCGCGAAGAGGATATCCCAAAGACCGCCTTCGTGACTCGATATGGTTCATACGAGTACACCGTCATGTCTTTCGGTTTAACCAATGCTCCAGCCACCTTCTCTCGTCTGATGAACTATATATTCATGGATTACCTCGACAAGTTCGTCGTGGTTTATCTGGATGATATCCTGGTATTTTCCAAGAACAAAGAGGAACATGCTGAACATCTTCGGCTTGTGCTGGAAAAGCTACGAGAGCATCAACTATATGCCAAGTTCTCCAAATGTGAATTCTGGCTACCCGAAGTAACCTATCTTGGGCATGTCATCTCTAAGGATGGTATTGCCGTCAACCCTGAACGAGTCCAGGCTATCCTTGATTGGACTCCTCCCAAGAACGTTAAGCAAGTCAGAAGTTTTCTCGGTCTCGCCAGCTATTGCCGTCGATTCGTCGAGAACTTCTCCAAGATCGCCAGGCCTCTGACTAACCTGTTGCATAAGGGCATCAAGTTCCAATGGACAGACAAATGTCAGGAAAGTTTCCAGGCACTCAAAGACAAGTTGACTTCTGCCCCAGTTCTAGCTCCACCTGATACTAAGAAGGACTTCGTCATTTACTGCGACGCTTCCCGTCAAGGATTAGGCTGTGTCCTAATGCAAGACCGCAAAGTGATTGCTTATGCCTCTCGGCAATTGCGCCCTCACGAAGAGAACTACCCAGTTCACGACCTCGAACTTGCTGCTGTCATTCATGCGCTGAAGCAGTGGCGACATTACCTTCTCGGTAATCGTTGCGAGATCTTCACTGACCACCAAAGTCTGAAGTATCTGTTTACTCAGCCAGACCTGAACCTCCGTCAGCAGAGATGGATGGAGCTTGTTGCAGACTTTGACTTGGGTATTTCCTATACGCCAGGCAAGGCTAATGTAATGGCTGATGCCTTGAGCCGCAAGTCTTACTGCAACCACCTCCAGGTTCACAAAGTTCAGCCCTCGCTTGTTGAAGAATTCAGGAAGCTGAACCTCCATATTGTTCCTCCGGGTGCACTCGCTCCCCCTCCTAAGGAGTTTCGCAAGATGAACCTCCGTGTTGTTTCCCAGGGTTCCCTCAATACCCTGGCCGTCGAACCAGATCTCTTGGACTCCATCAAGAGAATACAGGGATATGACTCTGAAGCCCACAAGATTAAGCGCTACCTTGCAGAAGGAAAGCCCTCATTCTTCACTATTGCTGAAGATGGCACTTTGTACTTCAAGGGCCGCCTAGTGGTGCCATGTGCAGAGAAAAACCTGGATATGACACAGGAAGTTATGAAAGAAGCTCATGATACGCCTCTATGTATCCATCCTGGTAGTACAAAGATGTACCAAGACATCCGTCAGAGATTCTGGTGGTCTAATATGAAGCAAGACATTGCTCGTTATGTTGCTGAGTGTGACGTTTGCCGTCGTATCAAAGCAGAACATCAAAGGCCTGCTGGAACTCTGCAACCTATCTCTATTCCTGAATGGAAATGGGACCATGTTGAGATGGACTTCGTCACTGGATTTCCCAAATCACAGAAAGGTAATGATGCTATTCTTGTCGTCATTGACCGGCTTTCCAAAGTTGCACATTTCCTGGCGGTCAAAGAAACGATCACTGCTAGTCAGCTGGCAACGCTCTATATGTCCAGGATTGTTTCACTCCACGGTATTCCATTGGTTATCAGCTCAGACCGTGGCAGCTTATTCACTTCAAGATTCTAGGCAAGTTTCCAAGAAGCTATGGGAACTCATCTGTCATTCAGTACTGCGTTTCATCCTCAGTCGCAAGGGCAAGTTGAACGCGTCAACCAAGTTCTCGAAGACATGCTTCGAGCTTGTGTTATTTCCTTCGGCAAGAAATGGGAGGAATCTCTCCCCTTTGCTGAGTTCTCTTATAATAATAGCTATCAAGCTAGTCTAGAGATGGCCCCCTTCGAAGTGTTATATGGACGGAAGTGCCGAACCCCTCTGAACTGGTTAGAAACTGGGGAACGTCCACTCTTCGAGTCACACCAATTGAGGGTGCTCACCGCTTCGGAATCAAGGGCAAACTAGCTCCTCGATATATTGGCCCATTCACTATTCTCGAAAGGCGTGGAAAAGTGGCATACCAACTGGAGCTTCCGCCGAACCTTTCTCAGGTTCACGATGTGTTCCATGTGTCACAGCTCCGCCGTTGCTTCAAGGACCCAATCCGAGCAGTGGATCATGAAGTGCTCGAATTGCAGCAGGACCTCTCCTATAAGGAGCATCCGGTCCGCATTCTCGACCAAGCTGAACGCCGCACACGTCAGAAGGCGATCAAGTTCCTCAAAGTCCAGTGGTCGCACCATTCTGAAGATGAAGCCACTTGGGAACGCGAGGATCGCCTGTGTGATGAATACCCCGCACTGTTTCCTTCTGCCTTCTAAATCTCGGGACGAGATTTCTTGTAGTGGAGGAGTTTTGTAACGCCCGGATAATCAAGCTACAGTAATCCCACGCTAATGGTGCCACGTCACCACAGTTACTGTTGCTAATCTACCGTTAGGTCAAACCGTTTCAAAATTCAAAGTCAAAATCAAGCAAACAATAAAAGTTTTCAAATATTAAAACTAAAATGTTCTTCACGTGCCAAATAATCCATACCTAATATTGGTAGTGAACCAACATTTTTGCAAATGTCTAAGTGCCCTAAACCACTTTAAAACAGTGGCTAAAACTATAGTTTAAATGCCTTTTTAGTTTATGAAGGTTGCAAACTGTTTCAAAAGCCTCACAATCTTTTTGTGGCAGTGCCCAATAATTCTTTGAAATTGTTTTGGCCAGTGGCATAATTTTGCAAAGTCATTATTGGCTAAACAGAAAATGCATAAGCTGCTGAAAATAAAAAATAAAAACAAAGAAAAGGAAAAAAGGAAAAGCAGAGAGAGAGAGAAAGCCCCTGCCCCACTTGGGCTTCGGCCCACCCGAGCCAGCTGGCCCAGCAGGCCGGCCCACTCCCCCCTCACCGGTCGCTCCCTCCCCTTCCTGTTCCTCTGCTCCGTGTCGCTACAGGGGCGAGGTCGACCCCGACCTCCTCGCCGGCCTCGCCGGGAGAGGATAAGGGCAAAGCCACGGGCTCCCCTCGTCTCCCCACCCCACATGGCCCCTCGCCCTCCCCCGAAACCCTAGCGCGCCCACAATCCCCCTCTCGTCCCCTTCCTCGCCTCTGTTCGAGATGCCCGAGCGCCCCCGTCGCCGTCGATCGCCGTAGCCGTGGCCACCGTCGTCCGTTCGTCGCCCCGGCAAGTCCTACAGCTCTGCCGTGGTCCTCTGCTTCCACTACACCGCCGGATCGAGCCCCGGAGCCCCTCGCGTCGCCGCACTCTTCTTCTTCTCCGGCTCGGCCACCGCATCGTCCTCGTCCTTGATCTACGCCACCGGTCCTCCCCGAGCCCTGTGCCCAGACCCCACGCTCCCCCAGTGAGCTCCTGCGCCGAACGCGCCGTCCCCTGCCCTCTCTAGCTGCCCGTAGCCACTACCCCGACGAAGCCCGAACCACCGCCGCCTCGTTTGGTCACCGGCGCGTCTCCGGTGACCTTTTGGTCACGGGCTAGTGCCCAACGTGCTCGTCGCACTGCTTAGAGAATGCCCAGCCCTTCCGTTCAAGCTGCTACACGCTGTAGCGCCGTCTCCGTCGAGCACCCGTACGCGCCGCCGCCTCTGCTCGTCGCCGGCGCCGATTCCGGCCAAGTCCGGCTGCGCTACCGCCACCATTTGACGCGCGACACCGTCAGCGTTCGAACGCAAGCAAAACCGCGCAAAATGGTGCCCCGTAGCGAATTTCCGAGCGTCTCCAGCGAACTCGCCGCCGCGGACAGCTCGCCGGCGCAACTCCGGCACCGGCCGCCGACGTGGCTGGCCTGGGGCCACCCCAGAGCCACTGCCAGTGGGCCCCGTGGGTCCCAGTTGACTGGGTTGACCCAGTCAACTGCTGACCAGGCAGCCCAGTGCCACTGACACGTGGGCCCCACCGTCTATATTAATTAATTAAAATGTTTTAATAATTAAAACCTAATTAGTTACCAATTAGAGACTGACATGTGGGGCCCAGTAACTATTTAACCTCAAATTAGTTTAATTTAAACTCTGTTAATTAACAATGGCTGACATGTGGGCACCACCTGTCTGGTTTGACTGGTCAGCCGACCTGTTGACCTGCTGACGTCAGCATTGCACCATGCTGATGTCATAATTCCCTTTTCTGTTAATTTAAATAATTCCAAAAAATGGTTTAATCTTTGAAAATTCATATAAAATAATCCGTAACTCGGATGAAAATGTTTTCTACATGAAAGTTGCTCAGAACGACGAGACGAATCCGAATACGTAGCCCGTTCGTTCACCACACGTCCCTAGCATAGTGAACCTGCAACATTTCACCTCCGGTCCATTTGTCCAAAAACGCGAAACATCGGGAATACTTTCCCGGATGTTCCCCCCCTTCGCCGGTAACACCTACTATCGCGTTAGGGCACACCTAGCACTGCTCATTGTCATGTCACGCATCGTCATGCTTATGTTTGCATTGTATTTACTGTTTCTTCCCCCTCTTCTCTCCGGTAGACTACGAGACCGACGCTGCTGCTGCCCAGTTCGACTACGGAGTTGACGACCCCTCCTACTTGCCAGAGCAACCAGGCAAGCCCCCCCCCCTTGATCACCAGATATCGCCTATTCTTCTCTATACTGCTTGCATTAGAGTAGTGTAGCATGTTACTGCTTTCCGTTTATCCTATCCTGATGCATAGCCTGTCCTTGCTTCTACTGTTGTTACCTTTACCTGCAATCCTACATGCTTAGTATAGGATGCTAGTTTTCCATCAGTGGCCCTACATTCTTGTCCGTCTGCTGTGCTATACTATCGGGCCGTGATCACTTGGGCGGTGATCACGGGTATATACTTATATACTATATACATGACACCTGTGGTGACTAAAGTCGGGTCGGCTCGTAGGAGTACCCGCAAGTGGATCTTTGTGGCCGAGCGACAGGGCAGGTTGAGACCACCTAGGCGAGAGGTGGGCCTGGCCTTGGCCGGCGTCCGCGGTTACTTCAAAATAACACGCTTAACGAGTTCTTGGTATTTGATCTGAGTCTGGCCATTTGGTCTATACGCACTAACCAACTACGCGGGAACAGTTATGGGCACTCGACGTCGTGGTATCAGCCGAAGCCTTCGTGACGTCAGCGACTGAGTGGAGTGTGCCGGATTGGACTGGAACGCCACTAGGCTAGGTCTGCTTCCGGCCGCGTTCGCAACATGCAGGTGTGCAATGGGCGATGGGCCCAAACCCCTACGCCATAGGATTTAGACCGGCATGCTGACCTCTCTGTTGTGCCTAGGTGGGGCTGCGACATGTTGATCTTACGAGGCCGGGCATGACCCAGAAAAGTGTGTCTGGCCAAATGGGATCGAGCGTGTTGGGTTATGTGGTGCACCCCTGCAGGGAAGTTTATCTATTCGAATAGCCGTGTCCCTCGGTAAAAGGACGACCCGGAGTTGTACCTTGACCTTTTGACAACTAGAATCGGATACTTAATAAAATACACCCTTCCAAGTGCCAGATACAACCCGGTGATCGCTCTCTAACAGGGCGTCGAGGAGGGGATCGCCGGGTAGGATTATGCTATGTGATGCTACTTGGAGGACTACAATCTACTCTCTTCTACATGCTGCAAGATGGAGGCTGCCAGAAGCGTAGTCTTCGACAGGATTAGCTATCCCCCTCTTATTCTGGGATTCTGCCGTTCAGTCCACTGATATGGCCCTTTACACATATACCCATGCATATGTAGTGTAGCTCCTTGCTTGCGAGTACTTTGGATGAGTATTCACGGTTGCTTCTCTCCCTCTTTTCCCCCTTTCCTTTCTACCTGGTTGTCGCAACCAGATGCTGGAGTCCAGGAGCCAGACGCCACCGTCGATGACGACTCCTACGGCACTGGAGGAGCCTACTACTACGTGCAGCCCGCTGACGACGACCAGGAGTAGTTAGGAGGATCCCAGGTAGGAGGCCTGCGCCTCTTTCGATCTGTATCCCAGTTTGTGCTAGCCTTCTTAAGGCAAACTTGTTTAACTTATGTCTGTACTCAGATATTATTGCTTCCGCTGACTCGTCTATGATCGAGCACTTGTATTCGAGCCCTCGAGGCCCCTGGCTTGTATTATGATGCTTGTATGACTTATTTATGTTTTAGAGTTGTGTTGTGATATCTTCCCGTGAGTCCCTGATCTTGATCATACACATTTGCGTGCATGATTAGTGTACGGTCAAATCGGAGGCGTCACAATATGATATGCTGCTTTGTTCCCTATATTTGCACTGGTGGCGAACTTTGATGCCCAGTGGATGTAATATGTGTAATAGCCGTTGTCGGTGTCAAAACCGGCGGATCTCGGGTAGGGGGTCCCGAACTGTGCGTCTAGGATCAATGGTAACAGGAGACGGGGGACACGATGTTTACCCAGGTTCGGGCCCTCTCTATGGAGGAAATACCCTACTTCCTGCTTGATTGATCTTGATGAATATAAGTGTTACAAGAGTTGATCTACCACGAGATCGTAATGGCTAAACCCTAGAAGCCTAGCCTATGTGAATATGGACACCGGAGAGATCCGGACTATGCTCTCCGGTTTATATAGACACCGGAGAGATCTAGGGTTACATGGGGTCGGTACATAAGAAGGAATCTTCACAGCTGGTCGCCTAGCTTGCCTTCCACGCCAAGGAAAGTCCAATCCGGACACGGGTATAGTCTTCGGCCTTCGTATCTTCACAGCCCATCAGTCCGGCCCAATGAATAATAGGCCGGACGCCCGAGGATCACTTAGTCTAGGACTCCCTCGGTAGCCCCTGAACCTGTCTTCAATGATGAGGAGTCTGGCACGCAAATTGTCTTCGGCATTGCAAGGTGGGTTCCCCTTTCTTCGGACTCCAAGATAGTCTTCGGATGCAATGATTGTATCCGGACCTGTTACACACACCACACACAACCGCAGAGAGAATATAATATTTGCACGAATCTAATCTGTTGATAGCTTCTTTACAACACGACATCGCGTTTGTTCGGTCATAATTTCGAACCGTTTTTCTTCTGCCATCCCACGTTTTGAGACGCGGTTGCTATTGGCATGTCTTGTCGAAGCAGAGATCGTGTCCCCTTATTACGGGATTCTCATCAATGTGGGCATGGGTAACCCAACCATGCCGTTTACACAGCCCTTGGGAATAGGAGAATCTTAAGGCAAGTGAGGAGGCGTATAATATTTGCTGCCTTTATAAGGGGATAAGAATTCCCTCTTCCTCGTCTCACGCTCTCTCTGTCTCCGCCTTCCCGATCTCAAGCTCCAGTGCCCAAGTTCTCATCTCCTTTCCACTCAAGCAACCATGTCCGGATCTGGTGGTCAGGGCAAGTGGATGGTCTCCTCCGTCAAGGAGGAGGACATTACTGAGCTCCGAGCGGCCAGATATTTGGTGAAGGGAATCGCCCACCGCTTGCCGGCCGAGGGACAAATCGTCCCCACGTCGGAGCCCAACGAGAGGGTAGTATTCCTTCCTCATTTCTTCCGCGGGCTGGGGTTTTCACTCCACCCTTTCGTCCGCTGGCTGACGTATTATTACGGCATAGGTTTCCACGATCTGTCCCCGAATTCCTTCCTCAACATCTCGGCGTTTTATCGTCGTGTGTGAGGCCTTCCTCCGCATCCAGCCCCACTTCGGGTTGTGGCTCAAAGTCTTCAACGAAAAGCCGAAGGTGGTGGATGGCCAGCACGCGGAGTGCAGAGGAGCCATCGTGAGCAAGCTGTCCAATGTCTCCTGGCCCAAGGGCACCTTTGTGGATACGGTAAAGGAGTGGCAGAAGCAGTGGTTCTACATCACAGAACCACGCGGCACTACCTGGGCCGCAACTGCCGAATTCCGCTCCGGCGCTCCTATGCAACTCACCTCTTGCGTCGAGAAGAGTCCAGACTGGTTTTCACCTGACGAGCTGATAGCATTGCAGACGCGCGTTCAAAGCATGGTGACCAAGAATGTCAAGCTCGTCGACGTGATCCAGGTGATGTTAATTCGCTGGATTCTTCCATGCCAACACCGAAGCCGGCCTCTGTGGGAGTTCAATTCGAAGAAGCACCAGACCTTGGCAAGGCTCTTCGAGACTACTCACGAAGGCGCCTAGAAGTTGCTTTTTAAGGGCAACAAGAAGCCACCGGCCACGGATTCAGACCGTGCTCATGATTATACACACCCCGCCAGCGAGGTATGTTATTTCTGACGCATTCCCAACCTCATTGTTTCGAGGATGATGTCTGAGCTTTTATTATGGTTCCTTCAGTACTGGATGGAGAGGGCGAAGCGGATCCAGTGTCCGGCTCCGCTGCCTGAAGAACCAGTCATCCCGTGTCTAGCGAAGATGCTGGTGCCGGCGTCATATAAGGCGCCGGAGAAGAAGGCCAAGAAGAAGGCAAAGGGGGCCAAGAGTGGCCTCCTCCATAAGGGCACTTCGGACGTGGCGTCCGAAGACGACGAAACTCATCTCTGTCCCTGAGGACAATAACGAGGAAGAGGAGGAGGAGGAAGAAAACAATCCCCCCTTGAGGAGAGGAAGAAGAAGAGGGCGGCTCCGGCGCATCTGGAGGCGGAGACACCCAAGAAGGGGAAGGGCGTTCCAGTGGTCAACACCGCGTGGGACGTTGACAGCAGTCCGGAACGACGCCCCGCACTAAGCCCCAGGCCGCATCGTAAGTGACAGGGCTCGCTCGTGCGCACATCCAGCCCTTTCTTTCCATTATCTTGATGTAGTTAACTGTACTATTGCAGTTCGGCCCGCGACCTAATCCAGCGATCCTCGTCTGGAGGTTCGTTGGCTCCATCAGAGATGGCGAGCCAGTCGCCACCGCCTGCTTACTCCCCCGGGGCCAGGGACGACACCGAAGTGTTGTCCCGGAGGACTGCTCCGAAGGGAGGAGCCCAGGACGGTGTCCGGGAGGCGCCACAAGGCGAGACCTCCACTGCCGGACACGTGGGGGAGCCAATCCCCATGGAGATTGGCGAAGAGGGCCGTATCCAGTTAGGCCCTCAGCCGAATACGATTCCGGAGACCCATATGACTCCGGAGTCGGGCGAGCAGCCCCCTTTGAAGGAGGGGGGTGCGCCGCCTCCACCGGTGGCTCCTGCCCATCCAGGAGCGCCGGATGACCTGATGGGGGCGCTACGAAGCGCCTCCGTTGTGGACGAGCGTCGTGTCCTTATGGGTGCGGTGATCGAGAAGATTCAGTCCGCCAAGAGTGGGCTGAATGAAGCCTGCAACAGCCTGTTAACAGGTTTCGAGGTAAGTGACATAGAAAGAGAAAAAACCCACGTAGTCCGTAGCCCCTGAGACACTGTCCGGTGTTCGGCGAGAAGAACCGGATAGGGGATTAATCCTCTATTATAGGAGACTAACGAAATTTTGATGCATAAGCAGGCGTCGCTGTTGGCCGCAACCTCGCATGCTACCGAAGTCTCTGAATTGAAGCGGAGGCTGGAGCGGACCGAGAACGAGCTCGTTGAGGTTACAATTCCGCTTCAGGAGAAGCAAGGTGAGTAACGTCTTGCTGTGTGTTTGGAAAGCGTAGGTGCTTTGTATTGACTGTAATGTCATAATATGTGCCGGAGCTGCGACCGAGGTCGAGGCCCTGAGGAAGGCCTTGGGCGAGGCCGAGGAGAAAGCTGTCCAGCAGCAGGCCGCTCGTAAGAAGCTCAAGGCCCGGGTCAAAGAAGTCCAGCAGGAGCTCCAAGATGCGGTGAAAAAATGTGAGACCTTGGAGAATGATGCGTCAGCTCAAGAGGCCGAGCTCACCAAGGTTCGTCAGAGCGCGGAGACCGCTTGAAATGAGGCCCAGGCCGCCCTCAAGGAGATCCAGGAGGCCAAGAAGATCATGGTGGGTAAGGCATTTAAGATGCAGAGCAAGTATGCGGAGAAGCAATACCTTTTACTAACCCGGGTTCGGAGTTCCCCAGGGGCTTTTGCGGATCTACCACGCAGCGTATCCGACGCTGCAGAGTTCTATCGAGCCGAAGGAGGAGGTTCTACGGAGAAGCTATTCTGGTCGCAGTATGCGATGCCAGAGCATCCCGTGTCCTGCACCAATCAGCTGAAGCAGCTGGTGGAGCTGCACCGGGCGGCCGAACTAGCCATGAAGGATGTGATGATCCAGCTATGGCCAGCTGAAGCTATGCCCGGCAGCTACTTCAGACTCGTGAGGCGTCTAGTGGAGGCCTGTCCGCGGCTGGACGTCGTCAAGCGCTCTGCCTGTATGGAAGGTGCCCGTATGGCCTTCGCTCGCTGCAAGATGTGGTGGGCGAAGATGAACGCTGTTGAAGTTGCCAGTGGGTCGCTTGAGGGCAAGGAGCACCGCACACCCGAGCGATATTTCGCGGATGTCGTAGAGGGGTCTCGACTTGTGGCAGCGCAATGTTCGCCGGACATTGTATTGGGATAAATGTATTCATGTTGCCCTTGCCTTGTATTATGGGAACAAAGCCGGTTTTCTAAAATAATTTTATTATGCTTTGAATTGTTTCCTCCTGTGCGGCCGTATTATTTGTAGTCTGAGGGTTGGCCAGTTGTCGGCTTCTGCCCTCACGTAGGTAGTACGGAGGTGTTCGGGATGGGTTCTAAACAATCTTGATCCAATTATATGGTCCTTTGGAGGAGTTGTTTAGCGGAACGAACAAGGCAATCGGACTGTGCGGCTTAAACGCCCTCACTTAGCCATAGGAGTTTTATAATTAAGCAAGTGCGCAGCCCCTGGTCCAAGCCAGTGTGCTGTCAGCATCTGATTGGGAAGTGCCGATCCTTCGCATCACGCGGAAAAAATCTCCAACGATTTTGTAACCCTCGAACAGCTGACAGGCTCTCGCCGTATCATGACAGTCAGTTTTCGGCTTTCTCTACTGAGGTGCTCATCCGGTCAAGTCCATGGCACAATCGCAGTAGTTCTCCCTTTACTACCCTAGCCGATAGAGCGGAACGTAGGGTAGCAAGCACAGGAGCCAGGCAACCCAACTATTGACCAAAGACATGATTCGGGGCCAATGCATATAATGCTAAATTCGGGGTGCCGAACTTATATATAAAAAGTGTTCGGACTTTACTGCCATATTGTGGGGCGGCAATTAGCCCCTGGCGAATATGAAACGTACAAAAGAGTATCGATGCAGCAAATAAGCAGAGCAAAATAAAACGGAGTAAGAAGCAAAAACAACAGAAACTGGGCCACGAACCATTTTTATTATATCCGGATGGATACGTCAAGGCGTATCCTGTACAGATGGTGCGAATAGTATCCGGGCTATTTAACATGCCGGAATCAGTAGCGCGCAGCGTGCGGGTCCTGAGAAATAAGTATGAATACCGTCAAGAAGAGCGTATAGAGGTTACCCTACACACCTGTGCTGCTTGCCTCCATTGTATGCCAATCCTTCTAAAGGGCTCACGATCAGGCCCGCTGAAAGCAAAACCTAAAACAAGAAGAAAGTAAAAGTAAGTGTGTCCGGATCTGTCTGGCCGAGCTGTAGACCCCGGGTTATCTTGTGCCTCCATCGATGTCCATGGAATTTTGAGTGCGTAATTGTGTACGCGTGGTACGAATGCCACTACCTTATTGGGACTGGGACGGAGGACGAATTGCTAGTCAAGGTCTTGACGAGCCGCGCCGTCCTATTTCAGTGAAGTCTAGAACCTCTTAATGATGTCCGAGGGCTCGACAGCCGTACTATGGTGCTGCTTGAGAAGGCCGCTCCGTACTTTTGCTGCTAGGGCGGTGGTCTGCTCCTCTGTTCGGAGGGAGCGTTCCGTATTGCCATTGACTATTATGACGCCGCGTGGACCGGGCATCTTGAGCTTGAGATAAGAATAGTGTGGCACTGCGTTGAATCTAGCAAACGCGGTTCGTCCGAGCAGTGCGTGATAGCCGCTGCGGAAGGGGATGATATCGAAGATTAGCTCTTCGCTTCGGAAGTTGTCCGGAGAACCGAAGACCACCTCCAGCGTGATTGAGCCCATACAACGGGCCTCCACGCCTGGTATGACTCCTTTAAAGGTAGTCTTTGTTGGTTTGATTCGCGAGGGGTTAATGCCCATCTTCCGCACTGTGTCCTGATAAAGCAGGTTGAGGCTGCTACCACCATCCATCAGGACTCATGTTAGGTGAAACCCGTCAATAATTGGGTTGAGGACTAGTGCGGCTGAGCCGCCATGGCGGATACTGGTTGGGTGATCTCGACGATCAAAGGTGATCGGGAATGATGACCACGGATTGAATTTCGGGGCGACTGGCTCTACCGCGTAGACGTCCCTAAGTGCTCGCTTACGCTCCCTTTTGGGGATGTGCGTAGCATATATCATGTTCACCGTTTTGACTTGAGGGGGAAATTTCTTCTGCCCTCCGGTGTTCGGCTGCCGGGGCTCTTCGTCCTCGTCCTCACTTTGTGATCCCTTTTATTTGTTTTCGGCATTTAACTTGCCAGCCTGCTTGAAGACCCAACAATCCCTGTTGGAATGATTGGCTTGCTTATCCGGGGTGCCGTGAATTTGGCACGGACGGTTGAGTATGCGGTCCAGGCTGGAAGGTCCTTCGTTGTTTCTTTTGTAGGGCTTCTTCCGTTGGCTGGATTTGGAGCCACTGAATCCGGCGTTGACTGTTGTGTCATCGGTGTTGTCGCCATTGCTTCGGCGTTTGTGTCTATTGCGACGGAGCTTGCCGGTGCTGTTCTTGGCCTCAGTGGGGCCTGCCTCGCTGGCTGTGTTTTTACTACGAGCCAGCCAGCTATCCTCACCCGCGCAAAAGCGGGTCATGAGTGCCGTAAGGGCTGTCATAGACTTCGGCTTTTCTTGGCCGAGGTGGCGTGCTAGCCATTCATCACGGATGCTGTGTTTGAAGGCTGCTAGGGCCTCGGCATCCGGACAGTCAACAATCTGGTTCTTTTTGGTTAGGAACCTAGTCAAGAATTTTCTGGCTGATTCTCCAGGTTGTTGAACTATGTGGCTTAAGTCATCGACATCTGGTGGTCGGACATAAGTTCCTTGGAAGTTATCAAGGAAAGCCTCTTCCAAGTCCTCCCAGCTGCCGATGGAATTCTCAGGCAGGCTATTTAACCATTGCCGAGCTAGCCCTTTGAGCTTTAATGGGAGGTATTTGATGGCGTGGAGGTCATCTCCTCGAGCCATATGGATATGGAGAATGAAATTCTCGATCCATACTACGGGATCAGTTGTGTCGTCGTATGGTTCGATGTTGACAGGCTTGAACCCCCCGGGGAATTCATGATCCAGTACTTCGTCTGTGAAGCAGAGAGGGTGTGCGGCTCCATTATAGCGGGCCGCGTCATGTCGTAGCTCTGATGGAGTCCGTCTGCGATATTCTGCCCGGGCGGGGTTAGTTTTATCACGTCCGAATAGGTAACCGTCGTCGTGCCTCGAGGCGCGCCCTCGCGATCCATAGATCGATCTTGTATGTCCTGCTCTACCGTCCATGATCTGCCGGAGGTCGTATGTGTGACCCCGAACTCTTCCGTCTCTATTTTTATGGGGTGGTGGGGTAGGCTGTTGTTCAGCCTAAGTTGCCGCTTTATCCCAGCCGCGGGGTGGCTGGTCGGCCGCCCTGTCTCGACCACGTGGTGGTCGTTCCGCATTAAGCGAGGGAGACGTGTGCTCCGGTGCTTCCTCATCGAATTGAGGTAGCAGTCTGCGTTTCGGGTAGCTCTTGGCTGGGCGCCTAAGGCCGTATTCTTCGGCTGTCAGGACATTAGTCCATCTGTCGACGACCAGATCTTGTTCGGCTTGCAGCTGCTGCTGTTTCTTTTTCAGGTTCCTTGCAGTGGCTATGAGCTGGAGCTTAAAGCGCTCCTGCTCCAGAGGATCCTCCTACACGATGAAGTCTTCGTTGCCGAGGCTTGTCTCCTCCTCGGAGGGTGGACGGTAACTATCGTCCTCCGAGTCATCTTCTGTGGCCTGTTCATCAGGGTTGTCTTGCCTGTTATCATGTTCCTCCTGTTCGGATGTAGCTCCGACAGGGTCTTCGTTGTTTTCGGCGTCGCCCCGAGTACTATTTTCTCCGGTGCCAGTATTTCTATATTTTGAGCGACGAGGCTTAGAACGGCGCTTGGGGCGTCGGCGCTTGGACTGCGTCTCAGAGGTTTTATTCGCATCTGGCTTTTCGTTGTCGTTGCCAGATCCTTTGGGTGTATCAACCATGTACACGTCGTACGAAGAGGTAGCCATCCAACGTCCGGTGAATGGCTGGTCTTGGCCTTGGTCCATATCGGCATCGTCGTCCATACCGTCGATGTCTTCAGAGCCATAGTCAAGCACGTCGGTTAAGTCATCGACAGTGGCTATGAAGTGGGTGGCGGGTGGGAAGGAAAATGCCTCGTCATTCGTCTCTAGCTCGAACCGGACATAGTTCGGCTATGAGTCCTTTTCCAAGGACAAATTCTTTAAAGACTTTAGCACGTCACCCAAAGGCGAGTGCTGGAAAACGTCGGCGGCGCTGAACTCGAAGATCGACAACCGATCTAGCTCGGTGTCCACGGGCGTACACAGTCCAGAACTTATAGCCGGAAACACGTCCAAAGTTCCGTTAAAGCGAATATTGCAGGGCATTGAGTCTGTGTGCGGCTCCAACACCGCGGACTCTACAGCCTCAGATGGCATGATCTGATTTGACTCTAAGGCGGTTGCAGTAGCAGGAACCATCTCCCGGGTTTGATCCGATGACAGATTTAAGTCACGTTCATCAGGGTGAGGGGGATCGATCGCCGCGGGCTCAAATCCCTTGAAGGTCAAGTCTCCACGGATATCCCCGACGTAGTTCAAGCTTCCGAATCTGACCTGATGGCCAGGGGCGTAGCTGTCGATATGCTCTAGATGGCCAAGCGAGTCGGCCCGCAGTACAATGTTGCCAAACACAAAGATTTGTCCAGGGAGGAAGGTTTCTCCCTGGACGACGTCATTACTGACGATCGAAGGGGCCATCGAGTCCTTTGTCGATGGCACAGTGGAACTCTCAATGAAAGCACCAATGTCGGTGTCAAAACCGGCGGATCTCGGGTAGGGGGTCCCGAACTGTGCGTCTAGGACCGATGGTAACAGGAGACGGGGGACACGATGTTACCCAGGTTCGGGCCCTCTCTATGGAGGTAATACCCTACTTCCTGCTTGATTGATCTTGATGAATATGAGTGTTACAAGAGTTGATCTACCATGAGATGATAATGGCTAAACCCTAGAAGCCTAGCCTATGTGAATATGGTAATGAATGTCCCCTGTCCGGACTATGCTCTCCTATTTATATAGACACCGGAGAGATCTAGGGTTACATGGGGTCGGTACATAAGAAGGAATCTTCACAGCTGGTCGCCTAACTTGCCTTCCAAAGAAAGTCCAATCCAGACACGGGTATAGTCTTCGGCCTTCGTATCTTCACAGCCCATCAGTCCGGCCCAATGAATAACAGGCCGGACGCCCGAGGACCCCTTAGTCCAGGACTCCCTCAGCCGTGATAGCCTAGCGTAAGTTGCTTGCTTATTTATTTCCTTGTTGTCTTGTTTATTTCTTTGCTTGTAGTCAGTGCAGTTCTTTTTCCGCGGTTTGCTAGTGGCCGCAATAACCTATTTTTTTAAAACTAGGCCACAATAACATGTGCTACATATTTACTGTAGTTACCATGGGCCTCCTATGGGCCGTAGAAACCATGGGCCTTCTAAGGGCCGTAGAAACAATGGGCCTTCTACGGGCCTTAGCATCAATGGGCCTTCTACAGGCCGTATGATCGATAGACCAAACATGGGCCAATAACAGACCGCATTATGGGCCGTAAACGGGCTAGATTTGGAATCGTTCGTTCATGGGCCGACAATAACGTGTCGTCGTTAATCGGCCGTATTTGATGATACTATGAAAACGGCCCAACGGATTAACGGGCCGCAAATGGGCCGATTGTAACCACGGGCTGAATTTGGCCCACAAGCAGAAAAGGACAGTAACGGGCCATAAGTAACCGAATGCTGGAAATGAGCCCAAGAATAAATGGGCCCTGAGAAGGCCGAAAGATCACAAGGGTTGGAAATGGCCCAATGGAATAATGGGCCATTAATGGGTATAAAGCGGTACACTGTTCATTGCGGGCCAGATTCACCACGGGTCGTTAATAGGCCAAGAGTTACAAATGGCCTCGTACGGCCCGAAAGACATCATGGGCCAGACATGGGCCGGAAGTTACAACGGGATGGAATCATATTGGACGGCCCAGATGAAGCTACTGGGCTTAATTCCGATAGGCCATAACGGGCCGTGAGTTAGCGGGCCGTAAATGGGCTATTATCGGTGTCAAAACCGGCGGATCTCGGGTAGGGGGTCCCGAACTGTGCGTCTAAGGTCGATAGTAACAGGAGACAGGGGACACGCTGTTTACCCAGGTTTGGGCCCTCTCTATGGAAGTAATACCCTACTTCCTGCTTGATTGATCTTGATGAATATGAGTATTACAAGAGTTGATCTACCACAAGATCGTGATGGCTAAACCCTAAAAGCCTAGCCTGTATGACTATGGTAATGAGTATCTCTCCCTCCGGATTAAGTCCTCCGGTTTATATAGACACCAGGAGGATCTAGGGTTACACAAGGTCAGTTTCAAAGAAAGGAATCTACATATTTGGTCGCCAAGCTTGCCTTCCATGCCAAGGAGAGTCCCATCCGGACACGAGTGCAGTCTTCGGTCTTCGTATCTTCACAGCACATCAGTCCGGCCCATGGCTAATAGGCCGGACGCCCGAGGACCCCTTAGTCTAGGACTCCCTCAGTAGCACCCGAACCAGGCTTCAATGACGAGGTGTTCGGCGCGCAGATTGTCTTCGACATTGCAAGGCGGGTTCCTCCTCTGACGATTTCCATGTAATGTATTCAGTTTTTAATTCAATGTCGTACCCCTCGGCTTCTGTGTATCGATGACTTCAGCTTCCGCGTGTCGAACGAATGCGGAAGGTCAGGGTGTTTTTACAAATAACACCCCGGCCATGCAAGAAGGAGAGATTGGATCTCAGACCCATTCGGCACCACGCGGAGAAAATCCTCAGAGATTGCTAGGAAAGATCATGCCAACATGGCTAGCATTCCCTGCTCCTCCTCCCGTTCTGACCCAGAGAAAGGCGAGTGGGAGGGGTGCTCTGTGTCCCACAACCAATTGGCGAAGTTGCAAACACAGGGATTTCTTCCCCCTGCAGATCTGGTCCCTGTTCGAGCAGGGTTGGCCTCCTTTAATGGCGAGACCCAGGCGAGGACTTCCCCAATCCATCCGGGGGGGAGCGAGTATGTTTCGTCCCCTATCTGCTAAGAGGCGTCGGATTTCCAATTCATCCGTTCCTCCGAGGGCTTCTGGAATATTATGGCCTCCAACTGCACAACTTTACTCCCGCCTCTATCCTGCACATTGCGGGTTATGTTGCTTTATGCGAACTATTTCTGGGTATTGAGGCCCATTTTGAACTGTGGAGAGAGTTGTTCTATCTTGTCCCGCGCAACCATGAGGGGTTAATATTTGAAGTGGGCGAAGCCGAAATATGGCGCATCGCCGATACCGGATACCTGTCCGGCACACCAAGGAAGGCATCTGAAGAATGGCCTTCCGAATGGTTCTACATTGAGGACGTCGCACTTCCCGACCCAGTTCGGAAGGGTCTTCCTAATTTTGCAAGCGTTCCGTTAAATGAACGCCATAGTTGGCGTCCCCGGAGTCTTGAAGAGGATGACAGTGCGGAAGTTGGTCAGCTCATGAGCAAGATAAAGACGGTCGCCCAGTCCGGACTAACAATGGTTGAGGTAATGGTGACCTCAATAGTGTGAGGGGTTCAACCACTTCAATACAGAGGGCTTCCAATGTGGCACTATAATGGGGAGGACGACGCCTCCCACTGTGGTCGGAAAGGTCCGGACACCCCCGCTGCTCTAGCCAAGATACTGGCCGAGCTGTTTAAAGGGGAGGAGGAGGAATTCCTTCGCATCAAGCGCAGAGATGGATACTCTATGTATGACCCTCCCAGCTGGGTAAGTCCTGACCCCTCTGCTTTTACTCATTCCGCTTTCCAAGTCATCTTTAATGAATTCTTAATCCGTCTATTCATAACAGCACTGGCGAAGGATCACCGAGGGGCTTCACAGCCCCGCCCCACAGCCAGAGAACCACAACCGGGAGCTTGATCCTGGGTTTGAAGAGGATCCGAATATATTCGTGGTACTTGCGGAAGGGGTATTTTACCAGGTGAGCTACGATGGCACGGAAATGGCCATTATCGCCGATTATCCTGGTCTTCTTCCTGCCTCCCATGTAAGTAATCAGGAGAAATCCACCCTGAAAGAGATTCCTCGCACTACCTCACCCACCACATTGTCTCATGCTCCAAAGGGGAGGCGTTCGGCACGTCATCCTGCCTCGGGGGCGACTCCAAAGAGAGCAGCTCCTGCGCCGAGCAAGGCCTCTAAAAGGAAGACCAGCGAAGACACAGTCAAGCCTTCGTCGAAGAGGTATGGATTTGAAAGTATGCTTTAGTAGTCACATCCATCCATGACTGTTATGTTTGTCCTGTATCAGGAAGAAGATTCGCCGAACCATGTCCGGGAATTCGGCCAGTCGTACTCCCAACAACCGGGGTGCAGACCCTGCCGGAGAGACGGGGGTCGATGCGGGAATGACACCGAACTGTCTTTTGGCTGAGGCTTCGGAAGATATGTCTGTCACCAACTCGGAAGTGGAGAGTGCCATGAATCATCGGCGCCGGAGGGCCGTTTTACGGGATCTTGGCTTCTCGAAAGATGCGTTTGATGCCTTCAGCTGGGCTGACGCATACATCGGAGCTGCTCGAGATGGGTTGGGCAGAGCCACAAAGCAGCATTTGACGGATGTGCAGGTAAGGTTTCTTTTGTCCGAATAGGATAACCACATGCTAGTAGCCCCCGAGACTGAAAGCAGTTGGCACAAGTGATTTAAGGATCGTTGTATGACCAGGTTCTTACGGAGAAGAACAACCTGCTAGCTCAAGAGCTGGAGCAGTGTCGGACATAGCTAAATGCTGCTACCGCCGAACTGAAAAGTCCAAGAAGGCATCCTGTGGTAATGTGCCCCTCCATCGAGGAATAACAATTATATACTAGTTGTGCTAATACTGTTGCTTATCTCATAATAGGATCGTCAGATCAACTGGAAGATAAGTTGAAAACCGCTCAAGCGGGAGAAAAAGAGGCAAAAAGACTAAATGCCACAGGCGAGCGTATTCTGACCCGAGTTAGAGAGGAGAAAAACAAACTCCAGGATTCAAACACCAAACTGGGCGAAGAACTGAAAGATGTGCGAGCTCAGCTAGCCGACTCCGTGAAGGAGAATAAAAAGCTGCGAGGCGGCATATTCAGTACGTGGCCGAATTTACCTTATAACAGTTTGGAGGTAAAAGTAGCTGATATAGCTATAATTGCAGGTATGCTGACGGGCCGTCCCGAAGAGGAGGTGTCCGGATCATCAAGTGATCTTCTGCAAGGGCTGTCGCAATTACACAAGCAAGATCGACAGGCAATGCGGAGTGTAGCCAAGGCCTTATGGCCATCCGCCTCCCCTCCAGGGAGTATGGAGGAGCTTGTAGAGCTGTTCAAGGGAGCGCGGCGGCGTATCCGACTATGGAAGATATCGGCCTGCCGAGAGGGTGCACGAGAGGCCTGGGCCATGGTGAAAATGCGGTATACCAAGCTGGATCCAAATCACATGGCCCGGGTCGGACCGCTAGGGTCAAATGGGGAATAAATTCCTGTTAGCTTAGTATATGACCAAGTAGAGGTGGCCGCTAGATATTCCCAACAGGATTGTAAGTTAGACCGTTTGTTGGACGGTATAGAGGAGGAAGTTTCTGAGTCCTAAGTGACTATGTACTTTCCTTCTAGCTGGATTGTAAAACGATTGTCATGGCCGACCTTTTCGCTTCGACCTCTCGACCCGAAGGTGCGGAGTGTTTTCGAATACCTGAGCGGCAAAATAAACCGGGGTATGCGGGAAAACCAGGCGTAGGGATCATAGTTGCTTAAACAGACAAGTTGTATCCGGCTAGTTATGTTATATTACAGTAAAATTGTAAGAAACATCTTCCAGAGAGAATAGTTCGGTTAAGGGTTCCTTTCCCTGGGTGTGCATGCATCGATGTGCATGTCCGGACTGTGATGAGGAAATCACAATGTGTATAGCTTCTGGGGGTTCACAATGGAACGAATGCAAAAACTTCTTTAGTTCAACGATCGAATATTCCCTTAAGAACGCTAGCTTTCGGCTTCACCCAGTCTGAGGTAGACATCCAGATGACCCGGCAGTAACAATCGCAGAGGTGCTCCCTTTATGCCCCAGCCGAACTAACGGGAACGTAGGGCATAAGCACAGGAGCCAGGCAACCCAGCTTGGCCAAAACAAAAGTCATATCGATGCATATAATGGCGAAGAAAAGGTACATATGGGAGAAAACGCATATGTGATGAGCTTGATGCTCGGAAAATAATAATAGAAAGCTTCTGTCCAAGAAGCCCCTAGGTATAATAGACGTACATACTTGAAGATGTATGCGTCGTGGGTGCACGGTCTAACCGCACAAAATCTTTTAAGGCTAAAGAGAAAAAAACGAAAAGAGAGAAAAAATGATGGAAACAATAGGGGGAAGGAGACGAACAAAGAGTTCGGCGCTAGGCATAGAATCTTCGGAGTCTGGCCGCGTTCCAGGGGTTCGGCTCTAGTCGATTGTCTGACGCATCACGCAAGCGGTACGCCCCTCCGGTGAGAACTTTGTCGATGATGAAGGAACCCTCCCACTTGGGCTTGAGTTTGTCCCTTTTCTTCTCCGGTAGGCGTAGAACGAGTTCGTCGACGTTATAAGTTTTGGCCCGCACTTCTCTGCTTTGATACCTGCGAGCCTGCTGTTGATAAAATGTGGAACGGGCTTTTGTGATGTTGCACTCCTCCTCCAGGGCATCTAAGTTGTCCTGCCGATCGAGCTCGGCCTCTCTCTCTTCGTACATGCGCACTCGAGGTGAGTCATGAATAATGTCACAGGGTAGCACTGCCTCTGCGCCGTACACCATGAAGAAAAGTGTGTATCCGGTAGTGCGATTGGGCGTGGTCCGCAGCCCCCAGAGTACGGACTCAAGATCCTCAACCCAGTGCTTGTCTGATTCTTTCAAATACCACACTAGTCTAGGCTTAATGGCGCTCATAATAAGACCATTGGCACTTTCGACTTGACCGTTTGTCTGTGGATGATAGACGGAGGCGTAATCAAGCTTGATGCCCAGATTAGCGCACCAGGTTTTCACTTTGTTGGCTGTGAAGTTGGAGCCGTTATCAGTGATAATGTTGTGTGGAACACCATAACGGTGTACGACACCGGATATAAATTCTATTACTGGTCCGGCTTCGGCCGTTTTAACTGGTTTGGCCTCTATCCACTTGGTGAATTTGTCCACCATGACCAGCAGATATTTTTCTTATTGCTTCCTCCTTTAAGGGGTCCTACCATGTCCAGTCCCCAGACCGCAAAAGGCCAAGTGATGGGGATTGTTTGTAGGGCGGTGGGGGCATATGGCTTTGGTTGGCGAAGAGTTGGCATCCGACGCAACGTTGGACAAGGTCATGTGCATCTGCTCGGGCCGTCGGCCAATAAAATCCTGTACGGAAGGACTTGCTAACAAGGGCCCGAGCTGCAGCGTGGTGCCCGCCGAGACCGGCATGAATCTCAGTCAGGAGCTGCCGCCCCTCCTCCTTGGAGATACACCTTTGAAGGACTCCGGTAGCGCTTTTCTTGTAGAGCTCTCCGTCGTGAACCTTGTAAGCCTTCGAACGATGGACAATGCGGCGGGCCTCATTCTGGTCCTCAGGAAGTTCTATCCTATTAAGGTAGGCTAGGAAGGGTTCGGTCCATGGGGCAATAACTGCCATAATGAGATGGGCCGACGGTGTTATTTCGGTGGCTGAGCCACCGATGATATCTGTGTGTTCGGAATCTGGAGTTGTCTTCGGATCCGGACTAGTGTTGACGCTTTCCCCCCGCCACACCACGGATGGCTTAGAAAGCCTTTCCAGAAAGATATTAGGTGGGACGGGGTCGCGCTTGGCGCCAATACGGGCGAGAACGTCCACCGCTTGATTACTCTCTCGGGCCACGTGATGGAACTCGAGCCCCTCGAACCGAGCCGACATTTTTAGGACGGCATTACGATAAGCTGCCATCTTTGGATCTTTGGCATAGAAATCTCCATTTATTTGAGATATTGCTAGGTTTGAGTCCCCGCGGACCTCCAGGCATTGTATGCCCATGGAGACAGCCATCCGGAGACCATGCAATAAGGTCTCGTATTTGGTTGCGTTGTTGGAGTCTGTGTATAGTATTTGGAGTACGTACTGAACGACGTCTCCAGTAGGAGACGTTAAAACGACGCCCGCTCCTAGCCCTACCAACATTTTGGAGCCATCGAAATACATGACCCAATTGGAATATGTGCCGTACTCTTTAGGGAGTTCGGCTTCTGTCCATTCGGCGACGAAGTTAGCCAGTACATGGGATTTAATAGCTCGACGTGGTTTGTATGTACTATCAAATGGAAGGAGCTCAATGGCCCATTTGGCAATCCTGCCCGTGGCTCGCGGTTGTTTATTATGTCTTTGAGTGGTACTTTGTAAGCCACCGTGATCGAACACTCCTGGAAGTAGTGTCGTAGCTTTTAGGATGCGATGAAGACCGCGTATGCTATCTTTTGATAATGGGGGTACCGGGATTTGCATGGTGTAAGGACAGTGGATACGTAGTATACTGGCTTCTGAAGCGGGAATTTGTGTCCGTCCTGTTCTCGTTCAACGACGAGCACGGTGTTCACCACCTGATGTGTTGCCGATATGTATAGTAACATGGGTTCGCCGACGTTTGGCACGGCTAGGATTGGGTTGCTCGCTAGAAGGGTTTTTATTTCTTCCAGTCCGGCTGTTGGTGCATCCGTCCACTCGAAGTGATCGGTTCGTCATAGAAGGCGATAGAGTGGCAGTGCCTTTTCTCCCAATCTGGAGATAAAGCGGCTTAGAGCTGCCATGCAACCCGCGAGTTTTTGGACTTGTTTGAGGTCCGTTGGCATAGCCAATTGAGACAGAGCTTGGACTTTGGCTGGATTTGCTTCAATTCCTCTATTGGAAACGATGAAGCCCAGCAATTTTCCAGCGCGGACGCCGAAAACACACTTTTCTGGATTGAGCTTAATGTCATACGCGCGGAGGTTGTCGAATGTGAGATGTAAATCATCTATTAGTATTTCGACGTGCCTAGTTTTGATGACGACATCGTCCACATAAGCTTCAACTGTCTTGCCGATCTGTTTCTCCAGGCATGTTTGAATCATGCGTTGGTATGTGGCACCGGTGTTCTTGAGCCCGAAGGGCATGGTGTTGAAGCAGAATGGCCCATATGGTGTAATAAATGCCATTGCAGCTTGATCGGACTCCTTCATTTTGATTTGATGGTATCCGGAATATGCATCAAGGAAGCACAGTGAGTCGTGTCCTGCGGTAGCATCAACGATTTGATCAATGCGGGGGAGGGGAAGGGATCCTTAGGGCAAGCCTTATTGAGGTCTTTAAAGTCGACGCATAGGCGCCAGGATTTGTCCTTCTTTGGTACCATCACCAGATTTGCCAGCCAGTACGGATGTTTTATTTCTCTAATGAATCCGGCCTCAATTAGCTTGGTCAGCTCCTCCCCCATAGCTTGGCGGTTGGGTATGGAAAAGCGCCGTAGTGCTTGTTTGACTGGTTTGTATCCCTTTAATATATTGAGGCTATGTTCGGCCAGCTTGTGTGGGATTCCAGGCATATCATAAGGGTGCCAGGCAAATATATCCCAGTTTTCGTGAAGGAAATCCCGTAGCGCGGCGTCGACCGCTGGGTCTAGTTGTGCTCCAATAGATGCTGTCTTCTTGGGGTCCGTTGGGTGGACCTGGAATTTGACTATTTCTTCTGCCGGTTTGAAGGAGGTGGATTTGGGTCGTTTGTCTAAGATCACATCATCCCTATCCACCGTGGAGCGCAGTGCGGTTAATTCTTCGGCCGCGAGGGCTTCAGATAATGCCTCAAGGGCTAGGGATGCGGTTTTGTTTTCGGCGCGGAGTGCTATGTCCGGATCACTCACAAGAGTGATTATGCCGTTGGGCCCGGGCATTTTGAGCTTCATGTACCCGTAATGAGGTATAGCTTGGAAGCGTGTAACAGCATCTCGCCCCAACAGGGCGTGATATCCACTGCTGAAAGGGGCCACTTGGAAGGTTATTTCTTCGGACCGATAATTCTCTGGCGTGCGGAATACCACGTCAAGTGTGATTTTTCCCGCACACCGCGCCTCCCAACTGGGAATGATTCCTCGGAAGGTTGTGCTGCTTTGCTTGATGCGGCTCCTGTCTATTTCCATTTTGTGGAGTGTATCCTCATAGATGAGGTTTAGTCCGCTGCCGCCGTCCATGAGGACCATGGTGAGTCAAAAGCCGTCCATGATGGGACTGAGGACTAATGCGGCTGGCGCTCGGACTGTCCTGTATTTTGGTTCATCACCGGCATTAAAGGTTATAGCCGTGTCGTTCCAAGGGTTTATCGCGGCGATTTGACAGACTTTGGCGAGGTCGCGGAGTGCCCTTTTGCGCTTATTGTTTGAAGCGAATGTCTCGAAGACCATCAATACTATGGGGTCGTCGTCTTCTGGAGGGTGTTGCTCTGGGGAATTTTTGGTAAGGATGTCTTCGCCGCTCTTGGCTACCTGCCGGAGTATCCAACATGCTCTAAGGCTGTGGGTTGATATGGCATCTGGTGTTGTGTGTATTTTGCATGGGCCATCGAGCCATCCCTCTAGAACTGTTCCGTGCCGCGTAATGGGTTTATATTTCTTATCTATTGGACTGGGCGTGCCACGGGGGTGCGCCCTTTTCGCCTGGACGAGAGGTTGAGTTAGCACCGACGGGTCCCAGCAAGCTGCCTGAGCTTTCCAGGCGCTTTCCATTGCGCTGTACTTCTGTACGATAGTTGCCAAGTCAGCGAAGTGTAGTATGCGGTGGCGATTGATGGCGTTGAGGATTCCTTTGTCCGTGCAGTTGTTGCAGAACGCTGATATCGCGTCCTCGTCGCGGCAATCTTTAACCTTGTCCTTGACAAGGAGGAATCTGGCCTAGAAGTGGTGGACCGTTTCCTGAGACTGCTGTTGTATGCTCATAAGAGCACTTATGTCTGGGTGGGTGGGTGGAATTAAATCCGAACCCTGACCCGATCGATGATCCGGAGTCTGAAGATTTTCCAGACTTAACAGTCCGGGCTCCGGAGTATCTTTTGATTGCTTAGGTCCGCCGTCCGATTCTATGTTCGAAAGGCCGGTCACATCCTTTCCCTGGTGGGTATCCGGTTCTTCAGGGTCAGCGATCCGAACATAGTCCATCTTCAGTATAGGGGAAGAGTCACCGTCTTGCTCCTCGACTACCGATATCTGGTAGGTGACCAGTGGAGATGTGATTTCTCTTTGATCGGGTTTAAGCCTGATCTGGTCGTAATCTGTGGTGATTCCCAGGGCGGCGATGCGATCCAGGAGATTGTTTAAAGACGAAAACTCCACCGGATCCATCTGCTTGGAGTGTTTGGAGTCGATGCGAAGGGGATTTTCGATGGCCCGAGAGGTCACCGTCGGCTTAACGGCCGAACGGGTGGCCATGGTAAAGCCGCCCAGCCGGAGGGTTTGGCCTGGGGCCAGTCCTCCTCTGGCGGTGGTATTGTCTTTAAGGACAAGGCGAGTCATCGATCCTGCCGTCGATGTCACAGTGGAACTCTCAATGAAAGCACTAATGTCGGTGTCAAAACCGGCGGATCTTGGGTAGGGGGTCCCGAACTGTGCGTCTAAGGTCGATGGTAACAAGAGACAGGGGACACGCTGTTTACCCAGGTTCGGGCCCTCTCTATGGAGGTAATACCCTACTTCCTGCTTGATTGATCTTGATGAATATGAGTATTAAAAGAGTTGATCTACCACGAGATCGTGATGGCTAAACCCTAAAAGCCTAGCATGTATGACTATGGTAATGAGTATCTCTCCCTCCGGATTAAGTCCTCTGGTTTATATAGACACCAGGAGGATCTAGGGTTACACAAGGTCAGTTTCAAAGAAAGGAATCTACATATTTGGTCGCCAAGCTTGCCTTCCACGCCAAGGAGAGTCCCATCCGGACACGGGTGCAGTCTTCGGTCTTCGTATCTTCATAGCCCATCAGTCCGGCCCATGCCTAACAGGCCAGACGCCAGAGGACCCCTTAGTCTAGGACTCCCTCAGCTATATACGAATAGGCCGTTAAGAGGCTTTCCGTGGGCCGACCCTTTACCTTTTGACCAAGTCAAATGGGTCGGCCTTTTCACCAGAATGGGCCTCTGTTGGGCCGTGCCACGTGTCGACGTATCATAGGCGCCTCCTGTCCAATGAATGGATGGCATCTATCCCAACGGTGAGCCAACACGTGTTTCCTCCAGCCAATGAGAATTTTACACGTGGAAAATCCTCATTGGTCCGGGCTATTAGCGGGTTATCGGATCCAAAACCGGACCCGATAGCTTAACGGCGACCCGTTACGGTGGATGCCACATGTCGGTCACCCTTGATGAAAGCACTTCCATGACGCGCCATTTATCGTCATGGAAGTGGACACTTCCATGATGATAATTTTGGCAATGTCATGGAACACTTCTACGACAGCACAGGTATGACTATCTTGATTCTGTCATAAAATCATCATGGATGTACATGCATGACAGAAAACGTGACCTACTATGACAAACACGTATCATCACGGAAGTGTATTTTTTTGTAGTGTTTAGTACTCTTCGTGATCCAATCACGATCCAACCGATCAAGTACCGAACGCACGGCACCTCTGAGTTCTGCACACATTCAGCGTGATGGCGTCCTTCGAGCTCTTGATCTAGCAGAGGTTCGGGGATGTAGATGAGTTCCGTTAGCATGACGGCGTAATAACGGTGTTGATGATGTGATCCGCGCAGGGCTTCTCCTAAGCACTACGACAATATGATCTAAGGTGTAATCTGTGGAGGGGGCACCGCACACGGCTAAGACAAATTGATCTTGTGTGTTCTAGGGTACCCATGCATCCGTATATAAAGGAGGAGAGGGGGAGGCCGGCCGACCCCTGTAGGGCGCACCAAGAGAGAGGAGTCCTACTAGGACTCCAAGTCCTAGTAGGATTCCACTTGGTGGAAGGGGGAAGAAGGAAGGGAGAGGGAGAGGGAGAGGGAAAGGGAAAGGGGGACGCGCCCCCTAGTCCTATTCGGACTCCCCATGGAGGGGGGCACCTCCTTGTGGCCTGCCCTCTCTCTCCCCTAAGGCCAATATTGGCCCATTACTTCCCCGGGGGGTTCAGGTAACCCCTCCGGCACTCCGTTTTACCCGGTACCTCTCGGAACTCTTCCGGTGTCCGAATAACATTTTCCAATGTATCATTCTTTATGTCTCGACCATTTCGAGACTCCTCGTCATGTCCATGATCATCATCGAATGTTAAGCGTGCAGACCCTACGGGTTCGAGAACTATGTAGACATGACCGAGACACCTCTCCGGTCAATAACCAATAGCAGAACCTGGATGCTCATATTGGTTCCTACATATTCTACGAAGATCTTTATCGGTCAAACCGCATAACAACATATGTTATTCCCTTTGTCATCGGTATGTTACTTGCCCGAGATTTGATCATCGGTATCTTCATACCTAGTTCAATCTCGTTATTGTCAAGTCTCTTTACTCGTTCCATAATGCATCATCCCACAACTAACTCATTATTCACATTACTTGCAAGGCTTATAGTGATGTGCATTACCGAGAGGGCCCAGAGATACCTCTTCGATACACGGAGCGACAAATCCTAATCACGATCTATGCCAACTCAACAAACACCATCAGGGACACCTGTAGAGTATCTTTATAATCACCCAATTATGTTGTGACGTTTGATAGCAGACAAAGTGTTCCTCCGGTATTCGGGAGTTGCATAATCTCATAGTCAGATGAATATGTATAAGTCATGAAGAAAGCAATATCAATAAAACTAAACGATAATTATGCTAAGCTAACGGATGGGTCTTGTCCATCACATCATTCTCTAATGATGTGATCCCGTTCATCAAATGACAACACATGTCTATGGTTAGGAAATCCACTTTGGGTACATGTCAATTTCTTGGTATATCCCTTGTGTCTTGGTCTTCCAAGAAACAAAATTTGGTATCACTATCCACCTCCGAAGCGGAATACATTGCCGCCGGAACTTGTTGTGCTCAATTACTATGGATGACACAAACTCTCAAAGCTTAAGGGATACATGTGAAATATGTTCCTTTGTTTTGTGACAATGAGAGTGCTATTGAGATTGCACACAATCCCATACAACATTCTTGAACTAAGCATATTGAAGTTTGACACCACTTCATTCGAGATCATGTTGCTAAAGGTGACATCAACCTCAAGCATGTTCGTACCAACAAACAATTGGCGGATATCTTCACTAAACCTCTTGATGAGAAGATATTTTGTCACTTGACAAGTGAGTTAAATGCCATCGATGCTTCCAACATGAACTAGAAAATCACTTGGATGCATGCCAGGGCATGAAATTTCATGACTAATCCATGATGATTCTCTTATGATGACTAATGCATATCTTTGATACTTTACTCCCTTGTATTGCATCTAACACGTTGTAGGTACTTGGATATACACCATTTCACAAGTTTGCTCCAAAACTCCCATTTTGAGCAAACAAAATTGAACCAACTATCTAGACTATTAGGACCGTGAGTATATCGACCAGGGAGGGGGGGTGAATGCGAGATTCAATTTTCTTTCGAAAGCTTTGGAACTTATTCCAAACACCACAGCGGAAATGAGTATTGAGAGAAATGCACTGAATCAAAGTTCTTTGTCAACGAATATTCTTCCAGAAAAGCATTTACAACAGAACGAGCTTGATGGATAATGGGTTTAACTACGATGAGAGTTATGCAACAAGCAAACTGGTGTAACAGAATGAAACACAACATTACAAATACTAAAGAAAATGCAATTAAAAAGTTACACGGAATAACGAGGATACAGACTAATAACAAAGGAAAGAAGACGAGGATCATGGAAGGAATTGATTTTACAATACATGATGAATGACTCAGAAAAGAACAAGGATCAAGAAACTAATGGCACTGAGCACTGAGAAGATATAACCAGTGGTGCTCGATGGTGACAAGAGATTTGGTAGACCGGTTCACCCTTCTGCCAAAGGGCTATGTCTGGTTGGAGGGGTTGTGACTTAACACAAAAGATAAACTCTCTTCACCCTATTCTCCTTCAACACAGAGCTGATCAGACTCAGGTGGATTTCACTCACGGTAGATCCTTGTCGGCGATCTCCAAACCTTTGGCCGACCTTCGCAAACCACAATCACTCTTGGTTGCTGAAGATCAGGCTCAGTGAAGACAACAACTCTTCAACACTGGAAGCCAAACCTATCCATCTAGAGAGGCGGCAGCTGTCAAGAGTAACAGGTACAAGAACCCTCACTCAGAACTGCTGTGATGCTAAACCACTGTCTAAGTTTGGGCTCTTGGTTTTCTCTCGGTGGATCTTAAAACTCAAATCACTCAGAGAGGGGTTTCTCAAATCAATCTTCTTAGAAATCTCAAGTGGAGTGGCCAAGGGATAACGTTGGAGAGGGGTGTCTATTTATAGCCGCAGCCTTCCCAGATGGGAAATGACCAAATTGGACATTGGCCTCAGCCAATGCTAACTCCTCGGTCCGAGCCAAATCTCTCCAGCGAAAAGATCACGGTCTCTTGCTGGCAAGTATTCACTCTGAACACAAAGAGATTTCTCTCGTATCTTTCATAGGTTGTAGCTAAGCATCACAGTAGATCTAAGCATCGAGAAGCTATACTCCTCTTAATAGTACAGAGGTCCTATGACTCAAAAGACTCAAAGAAGAAAAACCCAAATGAATACTACGTATTCATTTGGTCTTCGACTTCAATCACTGCAGTCATTTTCCTCGGACGACACTATCGAAACAGAAAGCTTCGCTATAGGAGAAAACTTTCGAGGGGTCGATTTCTTCACATTAATCTTATTGACTCTATCACTTCAATAGATACAGCTCGTTCCTCTCTGCAGCGCAGATATGCTTCAGTGAAGTTCCTCGAACTCAGCACCGGAGACATCATTCTCTTCGGTTGTGTATGGACTTTTTTCTCTGTGTGCACTAGCAAACACATTAGTCCATACCTGTTTCTGTCAACAATATCCTAAACATAAGGTAGGCAGATATTGCACCAACAATCTCCCCCTTTTTGGACGATTTTTGACAAAATAGATCACATCGAATGATAGATAATGAATGTAATGTAATGTGGAGAATAATGAAATACGAGAGAAGATTATGAAGATAAGATATTCTCCCCCTTAAGTTATGCTTCGTTTTGGGAGAAATATTTTTCTTCATTTGAGTGTCATTGATAAAGATTTCACACAAGGGTTCTTTCAATGCACTCGACGGTGTCTGACCTGGTTCCTGTCATAGAAACTTCGACAAGGGTTAGAAGTGAAACATGGCGAGTTTTGTGATATGGATAAATCATGAAGGTTTTCTCAGAGCAATTTTTTTGTGGATCCACACGAGACATAGTTTTCCTGCATGTTAGATGTATGATATGATCAAAGCAAGATCGAATAATAATTCATAGCTCAGAGTGGATAAGATTCAAAGATGCTTTTCCTGGCAATAAGATGAAGCATATGATATCTGAGAGGAAAACACACTTTGCCAGTCATAGATAGCCTTCATAAGGCATTTGTGCATCGACTGACTATATCTTCCTGCAAGGTTAGATAATGATAAATAGCAATAACAGTATACCCAACCATTAGTTATGAATCATATAATGCTCCAAAATGATATCATCATTGGATGATTCTTTGTTTTTCTTCATGGAGAATCTATGTGTCCCTGTAAGATAGAAAATCCTTCGTGATAATCATTCACAGCAACAACATATTTAATAGTACCTGCAGACAAATAATGCGAAGCAAATAGCATTGCAGGCGGGGGTTATTATCATTACATGACGATCAAAGTTTTAACACCACATGCGGTGCGATAAGTTCTTTGAAGCAAATTGTTCGAAGAGAAACCAAATGAAAGTTCGAAGCAAAAGACCCTGCAAACCCCGATTAACTATCACTCGATGTTATTTTCCACCTTTTTGTCAACAAGTGTCAAAAAAGGATAGAGAGTACACACAAAGAATTACTCCTTAGGAGTATCTTCTGAGTCTAAATTGAAACCACTTGAAGAACTGGAATCAGAAGAGTGTTGAGTGGTCGAGGCAGAAGCAGGTGTAGCATTCTTGGCTTTGAGGGGCTTCGAAGGATGTGCATCAGGCTTGTAGATATGGGTGCCGACTGTGTCTTGGATTTCATCATCATGGTTGACAAATAGAAGATCCGTTGAAGCAGAATGTTGTGGGAGCTCTGGAGTTTTTCTTCGGACACGCGGTACATCAAGGAAGTCTAGATAATCATAATCTTTGAAGAGGCCCTTCTTGGCTAGATCCTGGTGAGAGAAATGCCTTCTCAGCAAGGTTCATGATCTCTTCCTTGCATCCTTCTCATGCATAAGTATCTACCTTGTGTGATAATGAAGCAGATTCAGCTCAGTCAGCAATTCTATATTTTCCTTCCTATCCATCCTGATATGCCTTTCCAAATTCTGCTATGTGCGAATGCAAATTTCATACAATGATGGATTTTCCTCTCGAGGAACTTCAACCTTGGCTTCTTTGATCTTCTGTGCATTCTCAGATGCTGACGCATTTGCATCCGTATCAACAGGTTCCTTCCCCTTTCTGTATTCCTTCACGATGCACAGAGTGTCACGGACAGGTGGCATGAATACTTCCGCTGCATAGGCCCAGAGGAATTTTTTGTTTGTAAGCTGCTCAATGGCATACATGATCCAAGGAGCATAGGGCTTGAGCGATTGGGGGCTGTCTACAGCACATGCCAGATTCCGAATGAAAAGGTCAGGAATGTCGAATTTGATTCCCTGAGAGATTGACACCAGAGCATTTCCCACGATGCCTTTGATGGAGTTGGGCTGGTTGGATGGCATAATGGTATTGCACAGATGTGGAATAACACTTTGTTATTGTAGGCCAATTCTTCGGGTCAACATCGATGCATTCATCACCCACCAAAGTGGGATGCATCAGGACATGGAGTTGTTCATCACATACTTCCCAGAAATGAAGTCTGTGTTGTCTGGTATTTTCAAATTTGCATTGAGGCAAATTGATCAGGGCCAGAAAATGATCTACTGAGCATTTGATTCTCTCTCTGCCTGTCATCCATTCGAGTGTCCATGTTGAAGTGTTTTCCATCTGCCCTGTGATGTACAACATGGCATAGAACTGAAGAACAATCTCTTTATTCTAGCCATGATAGAAGCACATAAAACACTTCAGAAGTGCATGCTCAATATGGTCAAGGTTGTTGTGGAAGCAGGGCATTCCTTCGAGCTTGGCAAAGTTCAGCATCTATTGAAAATCTTGTGCTTGTTGTACACGATCCGAGCATAATATATTGCGTGCTCCTTTGTCTAAAACCTCGGAGACAAAGATGTTCTTTCTCCTTCGTAGGGACTCACCCCAAAGAATGCAAGCTTCGATGAGTGAAGCTCCTCATTGAAAGCTGGGCCATGGGGGCCATACTCGGATGAAAATAGCGGGAAAGATTCCTGAGGATTTTTCCGATACACTTCTTCGCTAATTTCCATCGGCTGAACATCATCAGCTGCATATGTGATCTCATTAGAGGGCTACATTGGAATATAAGGTACAATATTCTTCTCGATAGCAGATGGCATTGGATCATATGACTGTTGTTCATTTTTCTTCGCTAGAACTCCTTCATTGGCAATCTCAGACTCAGGCACAATGGACTTTTCTTTTGGTGACTCAGCAATTGGTGGTGGCACAAAAACTTCTTCAGCCTGCTGCGGCACCACTAGTGGTAAGACCTGGTGGAACAGAACTGGTGCAACTTCTTCATCTTTCTCTTCGTGAGCCATGGGCTCTGCAAACTTCTTTTCTTCCTGTTCTGGTTATGAAGCCAAAGAACCAGGAGCAGGGTCAACCTCCATCGGGGACAGGAGCACCAGATGAGGAGACTGTAGGGGCAGAACCTTGGGCAACAAATTTCTCCCCCTCAACCTTTTCTCCCACCTCAGTGGGTCCGGAGGGTCCAGCTTGAATGTCCTTCACAGGTGATCAGACTAGCTTCTCTATTTCGATTTCTTCGCCAATCTTTTCTTCGGGATCATTTTGCTCAGGCATAGTCTTAACTTCATCAGGATTGACCAGATAGATATCCATGACATCAGCTTCTTGTTCGACTGAGGTAGGAACTACCACAACCTTAACTTGTTGCTCAGTTACTTCCTCGGGATGAGGGGATGGTGGAATCTACTGAAGTGGTGCACTCATGTCAATGGGAGCATCAGTTGAAGAAGATTGGGTACGACTGTCCTTGACTTCTTTTGGCTTATTCGCTCTAGCCTGAGCTCTCTGACGTTTTTCCTCTTTCTCCCGGCGTCGAGCAAGATTGTCCTAATGTTGAATTTCTTCAATTCTTCCATCACAAAGCCGAGAGACATCCATCTTCATCCTGGAGTGCCACTGTATCTTGTTATTCGTCATGGTAGTGAGGGACTTTGTGGTTTCAAGAATGGCCTTGTTCACATCTTTTCTTTCAGCTTCAGACTTTGCTTCCCTTCTCATCTTCTCCAGAAGCTTCTTGTCATCGACAGCTTGATTGAGCTCTTTGGTGACTTCCCTCAGATCAGTGAAGTGCTTTGCTACCATGTTGGTAACATCTTCTGGCAGACCCAAATTACCCAACTCAGCTGGGTTTGCATCATAGGAGGCACCTTCAATGATGTCGAATATCATCTCAAAATTATATTCCTCTATGGAAGCAGGAATGATTTTTCTTCGCCTTCTTGGAAGAAACGACCGCTTTTTCATCAGTGACCAGCTTTCTCTTGGCAGCTGGGGCAGCAGAACCAGAAGGTTTATCTAAGGGAGCAGGTGCAAGTCTTGCTGAAGATCTCACAGGCGGTGACTTATTGGCAAGTGATGGAGTGTGATATGCTTATCGAGCAACGCTCGTTGATCGTACATGGACATTTCATCGCCAGCATTACCATCAGAATATTCCTCGTCAGATGAGGCAGATGCAACCTTTCTGGACTTACTCACAACAGACTTCTTCTACGGAGCTCGAGGAGAAACTGACTTCCTCTTCTTCTTCTCTTTTCGGGCAGACGCCCTTTCCTTCTTCTCAATCACATCATGTTGAGTCAGCTCAACATTCTGCTGTTCAACTTGGTTCTTCTTCGCAAGTCTGGCCTCACGCTTAGCCTTTGCCTTTTCCCTCTTTGCAACTCCCTCGGGAAAATCTGCAATTGCTTTCAATGAATCGGTATGAGCATTGGGAGGTGGTGCTGGCCTTACTTTCTCATCTTCTTGTCCTAGGCATCCTTCTGTAATGCAATCATTCCAGGGAGGAGTGAATGCAAACAGAATCTGGTATTTCCGTCGAACGTTCTCGTAGTTGAACCATTTCTTCACCCAGTGTCGGCGAATCTTTTGCAATATGGTGTTCCTATCTTGAGCTGTTTCCACACCTTGTGGAGTCCTGTATGTCTCCTGATCAGACATCTCAGCCGCAATATTTCTTTCTCTTCCTCGGCCACCCTTCTTGGGATTTCCATCTGAGAACATGGTCTTGGAATCTGTGACTAGCTCATCTTCTGGCTGACTATGAGCAGAGGGAATATCACCATCAACTTCATCAGCAAATTCCCATTCGGACTTTTTCTTCGGCGCTCTTGGTGGTTAGTTGATTTTCTCTCGACCACTTTTACCTTGCCAGCCACCCTTGGCTGCTGAGGGATTTCTTCCTCTGAACCAGAATGCTCATCCGAACTGTTTGCCATGACCACTCCTGAGGAAAAACACAAGTGCGAAAGAAAGCGCAGACGAGGTCACAAGCATGCACAGAGGAAACTTTAACTCAAAACAGATGGTTTTATAGGAAGAGCCAATGGATTCACGTAATGCATTGGTAAGATATCATCGAGTAAATTCCAGTATGCTTAACGACAACATAACTGATCCTCTAATCTTTTGAAAAGCATACGCAATGAACTCTAGATCCAAAGGACAGGTACGAGGAACAACTACAAACCGTACAAGTCAAAACTAACAGAGCCTAGAAGATCTACCACACAGGAATAACAAGGAATAAATCGCGTCGGGAGGAACTGCTCTAGAACAGGAGTTGAGTAGAGCCAGAACCGGATTTGAATGCCCTAACTTGGCGAGACAAATCAACTACAGCAGCGCGGAAAGGAGGAGTTACCGCTCTGGCACGACCAATGGTGATGGAGCTTCGCCGCAGTTGCACGGTGATGCTTGACGTCGATGCTGCTTCGAGCTCGGGCTCGGGCGGAGAGCGAAGACAGGGTTTGAGGTCGAACAGGGAAAGAGCAAGGAAGAAGAGACCTAGAGGAAGGGGGTTCATATGGCCTGAAGGAAAAACCACCCACTCCAAAATCTACGAACGAAAAAACCGGGACGTTCCACATTCAACAGATGAGATCACGATGAAGACATCGTGGGCACGTGTCAGCCGTTTCCTGTGAATTTCTCGATAAATGAACTGGATGTTGAAGGGTTTGAGGAAGGGCAAGCTCCAAAACAGATGAAGGAATTGAGGATTATTTAATTCGCGACCAAGGACGTCGGAAAGAAATCTTCTTCAGATCAAATGCATGTTTGTGACACGAAGAACAAACAAAACAAGAGAGGAACCGAAACGAAAACACAAAAACAACTGAAGAAGAAAGCGAAAGCACTACGAAAGAAAATAGGGAAAAACAAAAGCACCAACAAAGATTTGACTCAGGGCATGAGATGAGAGTGTGATATCCCTGAGATTGTTTCCTGCAAGAAATGATTAGTTCTTCTTCACATCCCACACCTGTGTAGGAGGTGATGATCTCATTTGCTTTGCCTGGCCTAGGATATATCTTCGGCGAGTTCTGCGTTATACCTGAGCACTATGATAGTAATCATATGAATAGGCATTGAAGTTGTTTCCAGATGCATGAGTATAATGATTAGAAGCTACGCGCATGTACTCCTAGCGCAGATGAGGGTGATAATCATTTGAAGATGTCTTTTGAGTAGGCTGCGAATGGTATCCTTTCCTTGTCGAGGATAATCTTGCGCAGTCAGATTTGCAGTAGCAGATAGATTTTCAATGGTATTTTTCTTCACCCAAATTTGCTTCTTGGGTGAGCCTGCCCCGCTGTTAGTTCCAACATATCGAGCGAAAACTTTACCATTCTATTGCTTGAAGAGTTTGTAATTTGAGTCATTTGACTCGTCAATGTCAATAGAAATGGGCGAAAGATAACCAGATAGAGTTTTAGGTTCGAGGGTTTTACTATTTGCTCGAATCCACGTTGTACGAGGATATTGTTCCGGAGTCCAGTACGAACCATCCACATTTAGTTTCTTTTCGAAACCTAATCCTTCCTTCTGGGGATTTTTGTGAAGTATAGACTTCTTGAGCACATCACATAAGGCTTGATGCCCTTTCAGGCTCCTTAGAATTCCAGTCTCAAGTAAGTCTCTTAATCTGCAATTTTCTTCAAAAAGAGCAGCAAAATCCTCGGAAGAGGGGTTAGTGGTACCATGTGTAGTAGCATTATTCTCTTTCATAGTATTGGAAGTTTCAGCATGAGAATCTGCATTGCTACGTTATACACAAGTAAAGCATGGGAGTACAAAACCATTAGGAAGTTGAACATATTGCTCGACGAAGGGAGAAGCTTTTTCTAAAGCCAATTTGTTATGAGACTCTTTCAGTGACACGAGTTCTTGATTCCTGCTAAGGAGTTCATTTGATAAACTCTCGTAGTCAACTGCAAGTGAGTCATATCGAATGGTAAGATTATCAATAGTCAATGTAACAACATCTTGCTCTTCAATCAACTTTTGATTCTTCTCCATCTCTTCGACCAGTAATCCTTCAGTTTTTCTAGGATTTCTTTCAAGCATTTCAAGTTCATCATGTTGAGATTTAACAATTTTGACCAGCTTGGCATAAGATATGTATTCAGGAGAGTATTCATTCATGGATCTTGGGTGTTTGGCAGATACGTGATCCTTTGAAGATCTTACCATGAGACAGAAGGTGATTGGTTCATCATTGGTCGAATCATCATTACTTGAAGCATCATCATCAGTATCTGATTCGCCAAATTTCTTCGATGATTCAATAGCAACATAGGCATTACTCTCCCAGTATTCTTGTAGAATTCTTCTTTTCGGAATCAGTATACGTGGCTTCTTCAGATTCTATAGTAAAGTCTGCATATGCTCTGTTCAGCCGTGTCATCCTCTTCATGTTTGATTCGATGACTGCTCTAGCTTTCATGTCAGTGACTGGTCTCTTCGAAGAAGATGAGGTTTCCTTCGAGAGCTTAGTATGATGATCCATTCAAGTAAAACCACTTCAGTGAAGATATTTCCATCTGCTGCTGGGTTTTTCTTCCCAACCAGGGCAATCAGCGATGACATGGCCATATAGTTTGCATTTGAAGCACTTCATGTCTTTCGGAGGAAGACGTCTTCTTGATGATTCTGGTGCATGGAATTCTTCATCATTGGCGAGATAAAGATTGTGTCTCTTTGGATCACTTAGTCGTTGTGTAAGCATTTCAAGTTCTCGAGTGATGGAGTGTTGATTTTCGACATCTTCTTCTTCAGAACTGCCATAGTGTGAGACAATTTCTTCAACACTTTCCAAAGAAGATACTTGATTTGCATTTTTGTGTCACCCTGGCTCAGAGCAACCGGTTTACCTTGCATTGCCAGCACAGAGATCAAGTCTTCTGCAACACACAACAACTTGGTACAGAAAACAACCGCTTTATTGATGCTAGCAAAAACATAGGTTCGATATTACATCAAGTAGCGAGGCCAAGCCGCACACATGGTGCGGCTAAACAATATGTACATTATTCAATGAACATGAAGGGGCCTCGATCGAGACAACTACGTGACAGCGGAACGACCACGAAGCGGAACTCCATAGCACAAGGACACCGATGTGGACACGATCTAGACAAGGGGAGCACTCCGATCCGGTAAGACTTTCCTGAAATCTGGCATGACACGCCAGGTCAGTACATTGAATGCACTTGCAAGCTCACAACAAGCATAAGCATAATGGCAAACAATATTATGACAATTAAACTGGTTAAATGCAATGCTTAAACATGCTAATGATGCAGTGAATCAAACTTGTGCACTGAGTCCCTCAGACTCTCTTACCAAACGGGTTACCTCGTAACCAGCATCATCAAACGGTGATCACTCCCGGATCACAAACGAAACCAACACTTAGGTTCCCACAACGACGATCATCTTCTTGGTCTCAACGATCTCATCACTTATGTCAGCGTTCTGGGAATGGGGGTCCGCAGACTTGCCTACTTGCGGCCCACGGCATGGCTCCTCTAGCGGCCTGGTACGGCCCGTCTTCACCAGCAAACACTCAAGACCCTCACGAGGGGCCAAGACTTGCGAGGCGGACGACACAAGAACTCCTCAGGGGCAGCCTCACTAGGCTGGCTCGCGAGGAGCAGAGAGATCAAGGCAAGGGGCACCTCATGAGGTTCCGGTGACGTGAGCCATGACGACCAAGGCCAGGCGGGCGCCATCGGGCATAGAATACTGGTTTCCTTTTTGGTGCTAAAGGAGCAGGCACAGGCGAAGAGTCCCGAGGCGTCAGGCAAAGGATTCCATATCGGTGCAATGAGACCAAGACCAGCAGGACTGCAGGACGAAGGTCATCGCGGAGCCCACGACGGCATCACCACTAGAGCCTTTAGCAGGCGAAGACCACTTTTTTCAGGATAGCTTGTACTAGTTGCCCCCCTTCAAATTGGCCGTTGTGGGATCCCTTTCCGCCTAACATTTGGGAAGAGGACCGGGGCCTCTATAAATAGGACTAGCCACCACCATAGTAGAGAGAGACCTTTGGGATCAGATCCATTCCACCTTCACACGCACAAGCTCACCGAGCTCAAGAACACCTCTCCTCAGGAGGCTGTTCTTCCCTTGTACTTGTTCATCCTCAGCCTACAAGGCAATCCACCACACCACACTGGAGTAGGGTATTACACCACATTGGTGGCCCGAACTAGTATAAACTCTTGTGTCCCCTGTTCTTCGAGTTCGACGAGCTGAGCTTTGAGATCGTGGTGAGTGAGCGAGCTAGGGGGAGGGAGAGATCTTCGTGCACACCCTAGAGTTCAAACCTTAAGGGTTTTGCCGGAACCCGCTATCCGACATTTGGTGCACCAGGTAGGGGTGCGCTGAAGCGTTCCTTTTCATTGATCCATGCTCCACCGCTCCACCACCTCCACGCTTTGTCCCCATGGCCGGCGTTGCGCCTCCGACTGGGACGACGGACGCCCACGATGGCGCCAGGGGGCTCAGAGCTTTTGCCCCCGCTTGCGGCAGGTACAGTGGCCGCCCAGGTTCAAGCGGGTGATGCCGCCGCGTTACAACGGCACGGCGGACCCGTCGGCCTTCCTGCTGGCATACGAAGATGTCGTCCTGGAGGCTGGAGGTGACGACAAGGTCATGGCCAACTTGTTTCCCATGGCCCTCGCTGGCGCACCGCGCGCCTGGCTGCTCACCCTCCCAGGGTCCTCAGTGGCATCTTGGGAGGAGTTGCGCGGCCTCTTCGTCGCGCGCTTCGCGACACCGGTGCCCATCACCGTCGCAGCCCTCCTCGGCGGCTCACAAGCATCGCCCACGGACCGTCACACCAAACAGTTCTTCCACCAGATCGACGCCGCCTCCATGCAGCAAGGAGCTCCCCCAGGTTGGGCGGCGCCCAAGGCCGACCTCACCTTCGACTCGTGGGTTCACCCCGTCACCACCACCAGCTCGGGCGTGCTCCCAATGCTTTGCACGCCCACCATCTGCAACGTAGCCGTCACCAAGATCCTCATCGATGGCGGGGCCAGCCTCAATGTTCTTTCCGTGGAAGCTTTCGGCTTGCTTCATGTACCGCACGAACGACTTCGTCCCACCAAGCCCTTCTCCGGGGTCGGCGGCGGCTCCGCCAGCCCCCTAGGGTTGATCCGCCTTCCTGTGACCTTCGGCACTCGTGGCAACTACCGCACCGAGCTGATCGACTTCGACATAGCCCGCATTGTCCTCCCATACAACGCCATCCTCAGGTACCCGGCCCTGGCTCAGTTTATGGCGGCAACTCATCCGGCCTACAACCTCATGAATATGCCACGGAGCATGGGCGTCCTCACCGTAGCTAGAGACACCTAGGAGGCTCTGGCGGTGCTCAAGCTTTCCCTCAAAGCCGCCGTGGTAGCACGCCCGGCCGACGAGGCCACCCCCGGAGATAAGGAGGCCGCACCGGCAAAGAAGAAGCAGCTGTTCACTCAAGATCAGGTCGAAACTAAGCAAGTGATAGTCCTTCACCATAGGCGCCAACCTCGACCCGGATCAAGAGGAGGCATTGGTGAGGTTCCTGCGCGCGAACAAGGAGGTATTCGCATGGGAACCCAGCAGCTGGTAGGGTTCCCGAGGGGCGTGATCGAGCATCACCTAAGGGTGTGCCCCAATGTGCGCCTTGTGAAGCAGAAGGCGCGGCGGCAATCCATGGAGAAGCAGTCCTTCATCGTCCAAGAGACGCGCAAGCTGGAAGTGGCAGGTGTCATTCGCGAGGTCCGGTACCCGAAGTGGCTGGCGAACCCCGTTGTCGTGCCAAAGAAAGGCGGGAAGGAGCGCATGTGTGTCGACTTCACCAACCTTAACAAGGCCTGCCCCCAAGACCCGTTCCCTCTTCCGCGCATCGACCAGATTGTCGACTCCACCGCCGAGTGCGACCTGCTGTGCTTCCTGGACGCGTTCTCGGGCTACCACCAGATCAAGATGGCCATGGAGGATGTGGAGAAGACGGCTTTCCTGACCCCATGCGGGGTGTACTGCTACCCTTGCATGCCGTTCGGGCTGCGCAACGCAGGTGCGACCTTCCAACAGCTGATGCACATCGCCCTAGGTCAGCAGCTCGGGAGAAACGTTGAAGCCTATGTCGACGACATCATGGTAAAATCTTGGGAGGCAAGAACTTTGATTGAGGACCTGGAGGAGACCTTCGCAAGCCTGCGCTAGGTGGACCTGCGGCTCAACCCAGAGAAGTGCGTGTTCGGTGTCCCCTCCAGCAAGCTGCTGGGCTTCCTCGTGTCCCACAGGGGGATCAAGGCTAACCCGGAGAAGGTCAAGGAGATAGAAGACATGAGCCCACCACAAACTCTCAAGGAAATGCAGAAGCTTGTGGGCTGCGTGACCTCGCTAGGGCGCTTCATCTCCAAGCTGGGGGAGCGCGCATTGCCGTTCTTTAAGCTGATGAAGAAGAAGGGCCCATTCGAGTGGACCCCGGAGGCCGACCTGGCGTTTCAAGACCACAAGAGATACCTGACTAGCCCCCCGGTGATGGTGGCGCCTCGTCCCCTCAAGCCCCTGGTGCTTTACCTTGCTGCCACTCCCTACTCCGCCAGCGCGGCGCTAGCGGCGGTATGGGAGGAGCGCCAGGCCAAGAGTCCACCGCGCCATGCCGCACCCCCAACAGAAGCGACGCGATAGCAAGAGGATGCCGCAAGGGCCACCACAATGCCAACGAACGATCAGGTCCAGCTAGATGGCGTTCTCGGGCCTGCAGAGACCCCAATGGATGGACAGGCTCCGGGGGTCTCGTCACCTCAGGGAGCGCCCCAACCTCCGGCAGACGCAGGCTCCATCGGCGCTCCCGCCCTCGTCGAGCACCAAGTGTACTTCATCAGCATGGTACTGCGGGATGCGAGGGCACGGTACCCTATGCCATAGAAGCTCCTGCTCCCTCTCATGGTGGCCTCACGCAAGCTGCACCATTACTTCCAAGGCCACCCGATTAAAGTCGTCTCAGCTTACCCACTAGAGAGGGTGATCTGGAGCCCTAATGCCGCGGGAAGGGTCGCCGAATGGAACATCAAACTTCAGGCATTTCAACTCGAGTTCAGCACAACTAGGGTCATCAAGGGGGCCGCCCTAGCCGACTTCGTGGCCAAATGGACCGACGCCCCGGAATCCGAGGTTACCGAGGGCCGATCCCTCTCATCAGGGAGTGAAGCACCAGATGGTTGGGTCATGTATTCTGACGGCGCCTTCGCACGCCAAGGCGCGGGGGCTGGAGCCGTGCTCATCTTGCCCACCCAAGACAAGCTCTGCTACGCTGTGCAGCTCTGCTTCTAGCAGGGCGAGAAGGTCTCCAGCAACATCACGGAGTATGAGGGGTTGATCACCGGTCTCAAGGCCGCCATGGCCTTGGGGGTAAAACGTCTCACCATCAAGGGTGATTCGCAGCTCCTCGTCAACTTCTCCAACAAGGTGTACGAGCCGAAGGACGAGCACATGGAGGCGTACCTCGCGGAGGTGCGCAAGATGGAGAAGTAGTTCTTGGGCCTGGAGCTGCAGCACGTGCCTCGCTGCATGAACAAGGAAGCCGACAACATCGCCAGAAGGGCATCCAAGCATCTGCCCCAGGAGCCCGGCGTCTTCGAAGAGCGGCTTTTCAAGCCATCAGCAGCACCCCCATCTGCGGGGCTGGTGTCGCCTCAGGAGGAACTCCCTCAACCATCGGCCTCGGGAGCCCCCGCTTGTGGCCCGACCACAGGAGCGCGCCTGCTCCTGGCACTCGAGCCTCGGGAGGGTTGCTGGACCAAGGAGTTCAAGGAATACCTGACGCGAGGGATGCTACCAGAGAAAGAGGAAGACGCGGAGCGCGTGGCTCGACAGGCTACGGCATATTGCATCCAGGACGGTGAGCTATACAGGAAGCGGCCAAATGATGTTTTCTTGTGACGCATCTCCAGGGAGCAGGGGAATGAGTTGCTAGCTGACATACACGGCAGAGACTGCGGGCACCACTCGTCGTCACGTACCCTGGTCGGCAAGGCGTTCTGCAGCGGGTTCTACTGGCCTACATCACTCAATAACGCGACCGAGCTGGTGAGGTCCCACGAGGCCTGCCAATTCCACGCCAAGCAGATCCATCAGCCAGCTCAGGGCCTCTAGACCATCCCGCTCTCGTGGCCATTCGCGGTCTGGGGGGTGGATATCCTAGGCCCATTCCCTCGAGTGCCTGGGGGCTACCGCTACCTCTACGTCGCCATCGACAAGTTCACCAAATGGGCAGAGGTAGAGGCCGTCCGCACCATCCTGGCCAGGTCCGCAGTTAAGTTCATCAAGGGCCTCGTGAGCCGGTTCAGGGTCCCTAACCGCATCATCACCGACAACGGCTCACAGTTCACTAGCAATCTCTTCAAGACATATTGTGCTAACCTTGGAACGCAGATCTGCTACGCTTCGGTGGCACACCCCAGGAGCAATGGCCAAGCCGAACGCACCAACACGGAGGTCCCGAGAGACCTCAAGACCAGGACCTTCAAGAAGAAGCTCGAGGCCTGCGGCAGGGGCTGGCACGATGAGCTCCAGTCCATGCTATGGTCCATCCGCACCACCGCCACCAAGCCAACAGGCGAGACCCCGTTCTTCCTCGTCTACGGAGCAGAGGTGGTTCTCCCTCACGAGGTCAAGCATCGCCCCGCGCGGGTCCTGGCATTTGATGAGACGCAGCAGGACGCAATGCGGGGGATGGACCTTGTGTTGGGGGAGGAACGCCACCGTGAGGCCACGCTCCGAGCGGCAAGATACCAGCAGGCGCTGCGACGATATCACTGCCGCAGCATCCGCTCCAGGATGCTCGAGGTGGGCGACCTCGTCCTAAGGCGGGTGCTCTCCAGGGAAGGGCTGCATAAGCTCTCGCCCATGTGGGAGGGCCCGTTTAGGGTTGCCCACGTCTCCAGGCCTGGTGCCGTGCGCCTGGAGTCGCAGGACGGGGTCCCCATCCAGAACGCCTGGAACATCCAGCACCTCCGGAAGTTCTACCCATGAAGCAAGGCCCAGTGCCTGTGAAGGTCTCCGCACGTAATAATGAGTGGGGCTGTACACGCCCCGGAGTCTCCGGAGTGCCGCCCTCGGGCCTCGGGGGCTCGCACCCACATCCTAGTGGCAGCACTTAGCTCCGCGCTGGTGACAAGACTAGACTAGGTGCCGGACGCGGCTGTTCATTTGCTTTCCGTAGTTGGCTTGCCCCTCTTTAATGGAAATTCGCATTCTGGTGTTTCTCGTTGGCTCGGTTCGATTCCCTTTTCCCCTCTGTTTTTCCTCGGTTCTTTGTTTTGGCCCGCACTCTCCCTCGCATGCCTCGCGAGGGGCTGGATAGGGTGCGCGCATAAGTGTTTCCCCTGGTCTTTGCGAGGCACCCTCGTCTCCTAGTCTTCGCGAGGCACCCTCGTCCGAGCTCGCAAACTGGCGCACCCCCTCTCTTAAGTCCGTGCCCCACGGGTACCACGATGTGGAGCGCTGGGTCATGACCGGCTACGCCTGGGGCCCTCAGCAAGGAAGAATAAGATTTTCTTAACAAATTTTTGCTGTACCTCGATACCCCCAAGTCTGCAGCAAGGAGGTCTCACCAGGTGCTGGAGATGCGCGCCTCACGAGGCGGAAACTACTTCAGACACACCAAGCTAAGTTATCTTTACACGCCTACGTAAAACTCTGATGCCGCGGCACAACTCAGGAATGATAAACATAACAAAGGCAGGAAAAGCGTTATGGTTCATCATACGCCCCCGCAGGGCCCCATACTTGTTTCGTGTGATGCAGGAAGAAAAGAAAGAAAAACAGGCAAAAGCGGCCCCTACACCCGCGGCTACTCCGGAGAATCAGTCCCCAGTGCTCCCTCCAACTCAGCCAAAGTCCTCCTCGCGCTTCACCGGGGCGCGATGGCGGGACGACCCACCACCGTCCTAAAAGCGAGCGCGGCGACGGGGCGGCTGGTCATTGCCGCCGCTGCTGGAGCCATCGCCGGAGGAGGAGCCTGATACGTCTCCAATGTATCTATAATTTTTGATTGTTCCATGCTATTATATTATCTGTTTTGGATGTTTAATGGGCTTTATTATGCTCTTTTATATTTTTTTGGGACTAACCTATTAACCGAAGGCCAAGTGCAAATTGCTGTTTTTTTGCCTATTTTAGTGTTTCGCAGAAAAGGAATATCAAACGGAATCCAAACGGAACGAAACCTTCGCGAGGATCTTTTTTGGAACAAACGCAATCCAGGAGACTTGGAGTGGAAGTCAAGGAAGCAACGAGGCAGGAGAGCGCACCCCCACCCTCATGGGCCCCTCGTAGCTCCACCGACCTACTTCTTTCGCCTATATATAATCTTATACCCTAAAAACATCCAGGAGAGCAACGAAACCACTTTTCCACCGCCGCAAACTTCTATACCCGTGAGATCCCATCTTGGGGCCTTTTCCAGCGATATGCCGGAGGGGGATTTGATTACGAAGGGCTTCTACATCAACACCATAGCCTCTCTGATGATGTGTGAGTAGTTTACCACAGACCTTCAGGTCCATAGTTATTAGCTAGATGGCTTCTTCTCTCTCTTTGGATCTCAATACAAAGTTCTCCTCGATCTTCTTGGAGATCTATTCGATGTAATACTCTTTTGCGGTGTGTTTGCCGAGATCCGATGAGTTGTGGGTTTATGAACTTGATTATCTATGAATATTATTTGGTTATTCTCTAAAATTCTTATATGCATGATTTGATATCTTTGCAAGTCTCTTCGAGTTATTGGTTTAGTTTGGCCTACTAGATTGATCTTTCTTGCAATGGGAGAAGTGCTTAGCTTTGGGTTCAATCTTGCGGTGCTCGATCCCAGTGACAAAAAGGGAAACGATACATATTGTATTGTTGCCATCGAGGATAAAAAGATGGGGTTTATATCATATTGCTTGAGTTTATCCCTCTACATCATGTCATCTTGCCTAATGTGTTACTCCATTCTTGTGAACATAATACTCTAGATGCATGCTGGATAGCGGTCGATGTGTGGAGTAATAGTAGTAGATGCAGAATCGTTTCGGTTTACTTGACACGGACGTGATGCCTATATTCATGATCATTGCCTTAGATATCATCATAACTATGCACTTTTCTATCAATTGCTCGGCAGTAATTTGTTCACCCACCGTAATACATGCTATCTTGAGAGAAGCCACTAGTGAAACCTATGGCCCCCGGGTCTACTTTATATCATATAAGTTTCCGATCTATAATTCCAGTTTACTATTTATTTTGCAATCTTTACTTTCCAATCTATACAACAAAAATACCAAAAATATTTATCTTATTATCTTTATCAGATCTCACTTTTGCAAGTGGTCGTGAAGGGATTGACAACCCCTTTATCGCGTTGGTTGCAAGGTTCTTGATTGTTTGTGCAGGTACTAGGCGATTTGTGTGTAGTCTCCTACTGGATTGATACCTTGCTTCTCAAAAACTGAGGGAAGTACTTATGCTACTTTCCTGCATCACCCTTCCCTCTTCAAGGGAAAACCAATGCATGATCAAGAGGTAGCAAGAAGGATTTCTGGCGCCGTTGCCGGGGAGATCTACGCACAAGTCAAGACATACCAAGTACCCATCACAAACTCTTATCCCTCGCATTACTTTATTTGCCATTTGCCTCTCGTTTTCCTCTCCCCCACTTCACCCTTGTCGTTTTATTCGCCCTTTTCCGTCTGCTTCTTTCCGCTTGCTTCTTGTTTGCTTGTGTGTCGGATTGATTGTTTGTCACGATGGCTCAAGACAATACTAAATTGTGTGAATTTTCCAATACCAACAACAATGATTTTATTAGCACTCCAATTGCTCCTATTACCAATGCTGAATCTTGTGAAATTAATGCTGCTTTGTTGAATCTTGTCATGAAAGGTCAATTTTTTGGCCTTCCTAGTGAAGATGTCGCTACCCATCTAAATAACTTTGTTGATTTGTGCGATATGCAAAAGAAGAAAGATGTGGATAATGATATTGTTAAATTGAAGCTATTTCTGTTTTCGCTTAGAGATCGTGCTAAAACTTGGTTCTCTTCTTTGCCTAAAAATAGTATTGATTCATGGAATAAGTGCAAAGATGCTTTTATCTCTAAGTATTTTCCTCCCGCTAAGATCATCTCTCTTAGAAACGATATTATGAATTTTAAGAAACTTGATCATGAGCATGTTGCACAAGCTTGGGAGAGGATGAAACTAATGATACGTAATTTCCCTACACATGGTTTGAATTTATTGATGATTATACAAAAAATTTATGCCGGACTGAATTTTGCTTCTAGAAATCTTTTAGATTCGGCCGCGGGAGGCACCTTTATAGAAATCACTTTAGGAGAAGCTACTAAACTCCTAGATAATATTATGGTTAATTATTCTAAATGGCATACCGAAAGATCTACTAGTAAAAAGGTTCATGCGATAGAAGAGATTAATGTTTTGAGTGGAAAGATGGATGAACTTATGAAATTGTTTGCTAATAAGAGTGTTTTTTCTGATCCTAACGATATGCCTTTGTCTACTTTGATTGAGAATAATAATGAATCTATGGATGTGAATTTTGTTTGTAGGAACAATTTTGGTAACAACGCGTATAGAGGAAACTTTAATTCTAGGCCATTCCCTAGTAATTCCTCTAATAATTATGGTAATTCCTACAACAACTCTTATGGAAATTTTTAATAAGATGCCCTCTGATTTTGAGACTAGCGTTAAAGTATTTATGAGTTCACAAAAGAATTTCAATGCTTTGCTTGAAGAAAAATTGTCTAAGATTGATGAGTTGGCTAGGAACGTGGATATAATTTCTCATGATGTTGATTCTTTGAAACTTAGATCTATTCCACCTAAGCATGATACCAATGAGTCCCTCAAAGCTATGAGAATCTCCATTGATGAGTGCAAAGAAAAAACCGCTAGGATGCGTGCTAAAAAAGATTGCTTTGTGAAAGCGTGTTTTTCTAGTTTTCATGATAACAATAATGGAGATGTAAAAGTGATTGATGTGTCTCCTATTAAATCTTTGTTTTTGCAATATGAATCTTGATAAAGATGGGACTGGAGATGAGTCAACTTTAGTTAAAAGGCGTCCCAATGATTCGGAGTTTTTAGATCTTGATGCAAAGATTGGTAAAAGTGGGATTGAAGAGGTCAAAACTTTACATAACAATGAACCCACTATTTTGGATTTAGAGGAATTTAATTATGATTATTGTTCTTTGATAGATTGTATTTCCTTGTTGCAATCCGTGTTAAATTCTCTCATGCTTATAATCAAAATAAAGCTTTTACCAAACATATCGTTGATGCTTTAATGCAATCCTATGAAGAAAAGCTTGAATTAGAAGTTTCTATCCCTAGAAACCATTATGATGAGTGGGAACCTACTATTAAAATTAAGATTAAAAATCATGAATGCTATGCTTTATGTGATTTGGGTGCTAGTGTTTCCACGATTCCAAAAACTTTGTGTAATGTGCTAGGTTTCCGTCAATTTGATGATTGTTCTTTGAATTTGCATCTCGCGGATTCCACCATTAAGAAACCTATGGGAAGGATTAATGATGTTCTTATTGTTGCAAATAGGAATTTTCTGCCCATACATTTTATTGTCCTTGATATAGATTTCAATCCGACATGTCCTATTATTCTTGGTAGACCTTTCCTTAGAACGGTTGGTGCAATTATTGATATGAAAGAAGGAAATATTATATTACAATTTCCATTAAGGAAAGGCATGGAACACTTTCCTAGGAAGAAAATTAAATTACCTTATGAATCTATTATGAGAGCCACTTATGGATTGCATACCAAAGATGACAATACCTAGATCTATTCTTGTTTTTTATGCCTAGCTAGGGGGGTTAAACGATAGCACTTGTTGGGAGGCAACCCAATTTTATTTTTGTTCCTTGCCTTTTGTTTCTGTTTAGTAATAAATAATTCATATAGCTTCTGTTTAGATGTGGTTTTATGTTTTAGTTAGTGTTTGTGCCAATTAGAACCAATAGGATCTTCTTGGGTGATAGTTGTTTGATCTTGCTGAAAAAGACAGAAACTTTGCCCTCACGAATATAATTGTTAAAATTCACCAGAACGTGATAAATACCAATTATTTTTGCAGTAGATCAAAATACAAATTATCCAGGTTGTCCTTGTTTTTCAGAATGTTTGGAGTTCCAGAAGTATTCGAACAATTCAGATTTCTACAGACTGTTCTATTTTTGACAAATTCTGTTTTTCATGTGTTGTTTGCTTATTTTGATGAATCTATGGCTAGTATCGGGGGTATGAACCATAGAGAAGTTGGAATACAGTAGGTTTAACACCAATATAAATAAATAATGAGTTCATTACAGTACGTTATGGTGGTGATTTGTTTTCTACACTAACGGAGCTCATGAGATTTTCTGCTTAAGTTTTGTGTTGTGAAGTTTTCAAGTTTTTGGGTAAAGATTTGATGGATTATGGAATAAGGAGTGGCAAGAGCCTAAGCTTGGGGATGCCCAAGGCACCCCAAGGTAAAATTCAAGGACAACCAAAAGCCTAAGCTTGGGGATGCCCCGGAAGGCATCCCCTCTTTCGTCTTCATCTATCGGTAACTTTACTTTAGGCTATATTTTTATTCACCACATGATATGTGTTTTTCTTGGAGCGTCTTGTATGATTTGAGTCTTTGCTTTTTAGTTTAATACAATCATCCTTGTTGTACACACCTTTTGGGAGAGACACACATGAATCGGAATTTATTAGAATACTCTATGTGCTTTACTTATATCTTTTGAGCTAGATAAATTTTGCTCTAGTACTTCACTTATACCTTTTTAGAGCACGGTGGTGGTTTTATTTTATAGAACTTATTGATCTCTCATGCTTCACTTATATTATTTTGAGAGTCTTTTAGAACAGCATGGTAATTTGCTTTGGCTATAAAATTAGTCCTAATATGATAGGCATCCAAGATGCGTATGATAAAAACTTTCATATATAGTGCATTAAATACTATGATAAATTTGATACTTGATAGTTGTTTTGAGATATAAAGGTGGTAATGTTAGAGTCATGATAGTAGGATAATTGTGGAATTGATAAATACTTGTGTTCAGGATTGCAAGTCCCGTAGCATGCACGTATGGTAAACGTTGTGTGACAAATTTGAAGCACGAGGTGTTCTTTGATTGCCTTCCTTATGAGTGGTGGTCGGGGACGAGCGATGGTCTTTTCCTACCAATCTATCCCTCTAGGAGCATGCGCGTAGTGCTTAGTTTTGATGACTTGTAGATTTTTGCAATAAGTATGTGAGTTCTTTATAACTAATGTCGAGTCCATGGATTATACGCACTCTCACCCTTCCATCATTGCTAGCCTCTTCGGTACCGTGCATTGCCCTTTCTCACCTTGAGAGTTGGTGCAAACTTTGCCGGTGCATCCAAACCCAGTAATATGATACGCTCTATCACACGTAAGCCTCCTTATATCTTCCTCAAAACAGCCACCATACCTACCTATTATGGAATTTCCATAGCCATTCCGAGATATATTGCCATGCAACTTTCCACCGTTCTGTTTATTATGACACGCTCCATCATTGTCATATTGCTTTGCATGATCATGTAGATGACATCGTATTTGTGGCAAAGCCACCTTCATAATTCTTTCATACATGTCGCTCTTGATTCATTGCATATCCCGGTACACCGCCGGAGGCATTCACATAGAGTCATATTTTGTTCTAAGTATCGAGTTGTAATTCTTGAGTTGTAAATAAATAGAAGTGCGATGATTTTCATTATTAGAGCATTGTCCCATGTGAGGAAAGGATGATGGAGACTATGATTCCCCCACAAGTCGGGATGAGACTCCGGACGAAAAATATATATAAAAAAAGAGGCCAAAGAAGCCCAAATAAAAAAGAGGCCAAAGAGGCCCAAATAAAAAAATATAATAAAAAATGAGAGAAAAAGTGAGAAGGGACAGTGTTACTATCCTTTTCCACACTTGTGCTTCAAAATAGCACCATGATCTTCATGATAGAGAGTTTCTTATCTTGTCACTTTCATATACTAGTGGGAATTTTTCATTATAGAACTTGGCTTGTATATTCCAATGATGGGCTTCCTCAAAATGCCCTAGGTCTTCGTGAGCAAGCAAGTTGGATGCACACCCGCTTAGTTTCTTTTGATGAGCTTTCATATATTTATAGCTCTAGTGCATCCGTTGCATGGCAATCCCTACTCCTCGAATTGACATCAATTGATGGGCATCTCCATAGCCCATTGATTAGCTGTGTCAATGTGAGACTTTCTCCTTTTTTGTCTTCTCACATAACCCCCATCATCATATGCTATTCCACCCATAGTGCTATCACTACAAAAAAATACACTTCCGTGATGATACGTGTTTGTCACAGTAGGTCACGTTTTCTGTCATGCATGTACATCCATGACAAATTTATGACAGAATCAAGATAGTCATACCTGTGTTGTCGTAGAAGTGTTCCATGACATTACCAAAATTATCATCACGGAAGTGTCCACTTCCATGACGATAAATCGTGTGTCATAGAAGTGCTTTCGTCAAGGGTGACCCACACGTGGCATCCACCGTAACAGAACGCCGTTAAGCTATCGGGTCTGGTTTTGGATCCGATAACCCGTTAACAGCCCCGACCAATGGGGATTTTCCACATGTAAAATCATCATTGGCTGGAGGAAACACGTGTCGGCTCACCGTTGGGACAGATGTCATCCACTCATTGGACCCAAAGCGCCTATGATACGTCCACACGTGGCACGGCCCAACAGAGGCCCATTCCTGTGAAAAGGTCGGCCCGTTTGACTTGGTAAAAAGGGGGCGGGCCGGCCCACGGCAAGCTTGTGAACGACCTGTTCGCATATAGCCCATTTACAGCCCGCTAACCCAGTGCCCGTTTACGGCCTATCCGAATTAGGCCCAGTATCGTCATCTGGGCCGTCCAATATAATTCTGTAACATCCCAAAATTCTAAATTTTGGAATGTTATAATAAACAGATAGATTGGATTGATTGTTTGATTGATTGACTCAAAGTGAGTGGAATTCGAAATCTTTTGAAAGTTAAATGAGAGGGATTAAAAGGACTTTCCCAAACTTTCTTTTTGCTTTTATGATCTCCATGAATTCAAATACTTTTCATCACAAAACCCTGGAGAGAAGATGACATGACTTCTTCCATTTATTTAAATGACAAGGGGTGTTGAAAATATTTGAATTTCATTTGAAAATATTTCCAATTCTGAAACTTTATGCAACTCAATGATTTTCACGAGAGAAGATAAAATGACTTCTTCAAAATATATGAAATATGAGTTGGGAGTTTCAAAGAAACTCAAAACTTAAAATCCATTCTGAAATTATTTTCAATATTGGAGTTATTTGAGTTTTATTCAAATTATTTTTCTCCAAAAATAAAATATATGGAAATTAGGGTAAAATGATTCCCTACATCACAAAATTGGAGAGAAATAAATTTGAAATCATTTTGGTATTTTTAAAATGATTTTTATTGGATTTTATTAAGGCGGTAGCACTGTTTGATTTATTAAAATTTGTGTGGATTTTATTTGACTTTACAAAAATGTTCATGTTATAGAAAATCTTTGTCTGAAAATTTTGATATATTATATGCCTATATAATATTTTATTTTATTGTCGTCTTCTTTTCTTTTACCCTCTGTTTAAGAAAAAACTCTTCGAACAGTGCCCGGCCGAAGCCCAGCACTGCTCTCTCTCCCCTCTCTCTCCCCGTCGCCGACTGGGCCAGCCCAGCGCCCGAGCCAGGCCGCGGCCCGCTAGCCTAGCGCGCCCTCGCTCGTCCCCGAGCTCCCGCTCGGGAGTCCGCCGGCCGTACGCCGCCGCCGCCGACGTGCCCGAGGCGGACACGCCTCCCCACGCCCCCTCGCGCACGCCAAGCCACTTCCCCGCCCTCCTATAAAGCCGGAGCCCCGGGCCCCGATCTCTCTCTCTCCTCCCCCGCGCTCTCGCCGCCGCCTCGCCGGAACTGCCGCCGCCGCCGATTCCCTCGCCGTCGCCCCGCAACTCCCCGACCCCGTGGCCGCCACCCACCTCACCACCGTGTCGCGCCGCCCTCCCTAGCTACTCCGCCGCCGCCGCCGTGCCCCTCCACCGCCGGAGCCACTTCGCCCACCGCCGCCGGAGGCACGACTCGCCGGAGCCCCCGCCGCAGTGGTAAAACCCTAACCCGATCTGCCGCCGGTTATTTTAAAAAAAAAAACCATTGCCCGGTCCGATCCGGTTTTCTTGGTTTTGTTTAAAAAAACGGTTTAGTTTTTTTAGTTAGAGCTATTCAAAGAACGTTCTCTGTTTAGAACTAGTTAGCGAGCGTTCGCTCTTTAGTTTTATTTATTTATTTTTATTCAGGGACCTGTTAGCAGTTATTTCTTTTGCAGATTAGTCCCTATTCTTAAAACGGTCACAACTTTTTGCTCGTTGGTCCAAATCCAACGAAACCAACGCCCACTTCTTCGTTACGATCCCCTCTTTCCAGTAATCCAACTCAAACTTGTTTTTGAAAGTTTAAAATTTGATTTCAAACAGATTTGAATTTGAACTTCATTTGATCACAACTTGAGTTTTATAACTCCATTTGAGTTGATTCTTTTTGCAAATCGAAGCTCTTGACCTAAACTTTCTGATAAGGTCAAATTCACCCAATTTTGGTACTATTAGAAATTGTTTTCTTTTGCAAGAGTTAATTGCTTGTTTTTGAAGTTTTCCGAGTTCTTTTCTTCGATTCTTTTGAGTGATTGCTTATGTATGTTTATCATTGCTTGCTTACGATAGATTGACCGGAGTGTGACGAGTGGAACTATCAAGAGTTTGAGTGCGAATCATCTCCATCAACATTGCAGGCAAGTTCACACTTTGATCATACTCTTCCATACCCAGTTTTTATTGCATTAGATCAATCCTCAAACATTGCATGGTTAGGATCTAATTAAACTGTGGGTATTGGGAAGTAGTTGAGGTAGTACCTATTACCTGTTTTATTATCAAACCCTTGGGAGTTACTTCTACGTTTGCTATTATATTGCTATGCTATGCTCGTAGACGTGGATTGGGTTTGAGAGTATTCATGACAGATGTGAGATTGTTAAATTAATGGTTTACTTAAGGTGGCAAATAAAACTCACATCTGGGTGGATTGAGGTACCTGGGTATTCCAGGATTGCCTGTTTTTCTTTTGGACCGCCACCCAGGTTCAAAGGGATCATGAGATTATTCATGCTAGAAACTTCCGTGTGCAGCCGCAAGCTATTATGGGCTCTAGCATAGTTGATTAAGTTGTGTGAACTCTTACAGTGGTAGACTAGCAGATGTAGGGGATGTAGGTGGTACGGTCTATCACATCGTAAGGTGCAAACACTTCTGAAAGACTGTGTCTCGGTCATCCGTTTCCCAAACATCATGTAGTGCGAGAATCCAGCGGAGGCGATCGAGTCTTGTGGGAAAAGTGCACACACCTCTGCAGAGTGTACAAACTAATCATGATTAGCCGTGTCCCCGGTTATGGACATCTTGAGTATCTAGTTCTTGGATTATCCCGTTGATCTCATCATGTTACTTTAATTAATATTGTTGGGTTAATGAAGATACTTAATTGGGATTGAGATGCTGTCAACCATCTCAATGTTTCACAACCACCATGATAGTTAAATAAAATTTATTCCTTTGCAGTAGGGAAAAATTGGCTTTTCGCAAAAACATTATAACCATAGAGCTTTTCCACCAGCCATATATGCATGTAGTGATAGCCTTTGTTCATCATTTCTCTATGGTGTGAATTTGCCAGCATATTCCATGTGCTGACCCGTTTTCGGGCTGCAACATTTCATGTTGCAGGATTCTTACGACGAGTAAGTGATACGTTAGGGTTACGATTTCTACACTCAACTTTGCCGTTGGTGTTGATGGGAATCCACAACCTTGTTACTTCCGCTATTTGGATTGAGGTAATAGTATTTACGTTACTTTATACATGTGATTTACCTCTGTTATAAATCCTCGAGTACTGTGTGTGTCAGCATACCGATCCAGGGATGACAGTTAAGCACAGAGACTTGATCCATTCGGGTCGGGTCGCTACAAGATGGTATCAGAGCACATGTTGACTGTAGGACGTGACCCTAGAAACTGGCAAGCCCATAGGAAGGATTTTCTCTAAAACTTTCCTTTTCAAAAAGATCTTTTACCTCTCTTCTCTTCTAAGCTTATTCAAATATTCCCTTTAGTGAGACCATACCCCTTTTCCTCTTTTGACCACTCGAAGATTCGACGGATAAGACCACTTCAAGAAGTACAAGATATCGGACAACTAAGACCATTCGGAATGAAGAGGATTTTACCGTGCATTATGATAATGGAAACTACAACGGTTGAAGACTCTGAAGACTAGGAGAATTTGAAGATTGGTATGACCTAGGAAAGGTTACTCTTATGGAAGTTGGCAGACTATGGAAGCTGTCAATACCTGAGATCAAGGTGTATCGGAGAAAGACCGGAGCATGGAGAGTTAAAAAACGCAAAGTTCTGTCAAGGAAAACCCTAAGGCAGGAGATATCAACTATGGAGAGATAGCTCATGGAAACGACAAGAGCAGAAACACGGCTATCCATGATGTTATCGTCCGCTTATGCTATTGTAACCGTGCCGAGTTAAGCATGCATATGAATGGAAGGATTGGATGGTAGAAGGCTGATGGAGCACCTATCAGCAAGATGAAGTTTTAACTTTAGACCGGTGTATCACCAGGATCTGGAGTATTACATCAGGAAGTTTAAAGATGAACCTTCAGGAAGCAGTATTCGACAAGTAAGCATTTAGTGAAGGACTCAGGACCCAGAAGTTGAAAGTAGCCATGATGGAGGAGCAAAACCTCGAGACATCAAAGACTCGTCAGGAACTGAAGGACAGTGGGATCATGGTTCATGTCAAGGATGTTGAGACCCAGAAGTTGGAGCGCAACTCCAGAAATATTAAAGGACGTCACGAGAGACTTCGCGACAACAGAGATGATTTGGCAAAAGAACTTGAGAAGGACAAGCATGATTGGAAAAAAGCCATCGGAGACATTAACAAGACTTGAAGAGTTTGGCGACGTTGAAGACTTATTGACCTTTAGAAGACCAAACCCCTGTTATACTTATGTTAGATGCGACGTTTGTGAGCTGTCATTTGTTTGTTGTTTTTCCGACAGCCACAATAAAATCTTTCTTTTCAAAACTATTGTTTGTATTGTGTGCATCCCTCTCGACCTCTCTTGTCTCACCCCAAACCCATGGACCCAATAGAGGATGAATGGCGATGAGCTTGTATTTTCTGGACCGATGAGTCAATTGGAGACGGACCAATGGATTCAGAACATGGAGGATCACATGAAGAATAACCCTATAGTCGGAAAGGATATGACCCGACATGCTCTTCAATGTTTTGAAAGAGGTGCTGCTACTTGGTGGAGGATGTACCAAACCACCAATGGATGGCAAGGAGTAACCACTTGGAAAGAATTTAAGTGGACTCTACAAAGTTCTCGTCTTGTGTCCCAGAAATTGAAGCCTTATGGAAAGTATGTGAAGAAACCTTGTGCATACAAGCCTTGTGGAGAAATAGGACACAACCATAAGGAACACAAGGATGAATGCCCAAATTGTGAAGGAAGTCACACAGCTGAAGAATGCCCAACTAGACAGATCACTTGTTTCTTGTGTGAAGGGACTACCCACTACCCTGCTCAGTGTCACATCTACCCCATGGTATAAAGGACCGTCCAGCAGAAGAAAGAAGCAATGAAAAGAGCCCTCATGGAAATTTTAGAGGGATCTATGATGAAGGAAGAGGTGGAGGACACACCGAAAGAAGAACCAATTAAACCCTGCACCAAGTCATGCTATTCATGTGGAGAAGAAGGACACATCTCCCAAAATTGTCTGAATGGGGATTTAGTAGAATTCCCGACAGAGGAAGTAGAGTATGACCCACAGGAAATAGAAGCCCTGATTGGAACGGAAAAGTCCAGGAAGAGAAGTAGATTGGATCCCAGGAACAACCCAATTTCTACAAAGAAAGACCTGAGTCATATCACATGTTTCAGGTGCAAAAATTCAGGACACTACTTCAATGATTGCCCAAAAGGGAAGATGAGGACCCCAGGAGGCTATATAATCACAAGGAAACCTCGAGATATGTCAGAAGTAATATGTTTCCGTTGTGATGAAGCAGGGCATTTTGCCAGAGAATGCCCCAAGGAGACGGAGACTTGTGACAAATAGTTGAGTGCAACGAGAAAAATAGTAGTAGTAGTGTGGACATTTCTTTTATTAGTGAGGTGTCGGATTGAGGCATGTAATGGAATGCAGGAGATTGTAATAATTTGAGAATCAATAAAGCTAGCATCATTGGTATTGAATTGGATGTTATGAGTTGTTACTCTATGAAGAAAGATTTTGACCATTTTCGAGGATATGAGAAATATGGTCTATGGAAGATTGTGCATTTTAAAGGTGGTAGTACCCTGTGAGGAAACTTGACCCTTGGAAAAAGGTAATGATGTTCCACGAAGTGGAGTATGGACTTCATAAGTATAAGTTTTTTTATCTCGATATGTGGGATATCCCCCGAGGATGAAGAGATGAATTACTATTGGATATAAAGGAGGTATGATGTTGGAAATATGGATCAATGGAATTCCATGATGAGTCTGAGTAATCATGTCCTAGTTTGGTGCCAATAGAAGGAAGGGAGAAATAAAAATTGGATGGATTTAAGAATACTAGGAAGTTGGATGTTGGATTAAGGATCAGTTTCCCCGATGATAAGTTCAAGGAACTACAAGTGATGAGATGGGCCATAACCCACAGGCCCCAGGACCTGCCAAGAAGCAAGCACATTCTTGCTGAAGGAAAAACCCTGGAAGAAGTTACGATTTTATCGACAGACGATCTTATAGGAGTTACGCAAAACCTGAGGGTTGGGAAGGAACGATAGAGGTTTGTTTGGCTTGTAGAATCAATGGATTTATCCGAACCTAGTTCATTGACAAGAGAAATTCTGCAATGCTTGAGAGGATGACCGAGTGTTAGAATGCGAGATTCTCTAAACCATGTACGAGGTAATGATTTGGGTGCGGGATGGATTGATCACCATACCGACTTACTCTTATTATTCGCCTTGCTATACGGGATGGTAAATCTGAGTGACTTACCTATAGTAGAGAGACGACGGTATTAAACCTTGTTTGAACCTTAGAATGGTGTAAGTATTTTTCCCCTTATACAAGGCAGCTCTTGCCAATCGTAGGTTATACGGTGAGGATCAACCCAGACCCATTTCCTGCAGGAGAAACCATAATTGGAAGACCACCATGAGATATCGATAGTTGTTTAGTTTTGGCGCCAGACCCGTCAGCTAAGAAGACCCAGTCTCTGAAGGACCATACCAAGACAAAAGATACAGAAGAATTGAGGAAAAGGTTATGCCGCTACCGGAAGGGCCAAAGAAGGAATTTTGCCGAGAATTTGAGAAGACCGACCCTGTCAGGAATAAGGATGGAGTATACGAGTTTTGGTGGAACCGTGACAATGTTTCTAAGGGTGGAACCACCCCCGACCCCTGAGATGATCGATGGATTTTGAGGAGACCCCAAACCTAACCTATTTCTTGCTAGCCTCTCAGAATCTCGAGGACGAGATTCATTTTAAGGGTGGTAGTTTGTAACATCCCAAAATTCTAAATTTTGGAATGTTATAATAAACAGATAGATTGGATTGATTGTTTGATTGACTGACTAAAAGTGAGTGGAATTCGAAATCTTTTGAAAGTTAAATGAGAGGGAATAAAAGGACTTTCCCAAACTTTCTTTTTGCTTTTATGATCTCCATGAATTCAAATACTTTTCATCACAAAACCCTGGAGAGAAGATGACATGACTTCTTCCATTTATTTAAATGACAAGGGGTGTTGAAAATATTTGAATTTCATTTGAAAATATTTCCAATTCCGAAACTTTATGCAACTCAATGATATTCACGAGAGAAGATAAAATGACTTCTTCAAAATATATGAAATATGAGTTGGGAGTTTCAAAGAAACTCAAAATTTAAAATCCATTTTGAAATTATTTTCAATATTGGAGTTATTTGAGTTTTATTCAAATTATTTTTCTCCAAAAATAAAATATATGGAAATTAGGGTAAAATGATTCCCTACATCACAAAATTGGAGAGAAATAAATTTGAAATCATTTTGGTATTTTTAAAATGATTTTTATTGGATTTTATTAAGGCAGTAGCACTGTTTGATTTATTAAAATTTGTGTGGATTTTATTTGACTTTACAAAAATGTTCATGTTGTAGAAAATCTTTTTCTGAAAATTTTGATATATTATATGCCTATATAATATTTTATTTTATTTTCGTCTTCTTTTCTTTTTCCCTCTGTTTAAACAAAAACTCTTCGAACAGTGCCAGGCCGAAGCCCAGCACTGCTCTCTCTCCCCTCTCTCTCCCCGTCGCCGACTGGGCCAGCCCAGCGCCCGAGCTAGGCCGCGGCCCGCTAGCCCAGCGCTCCCTCGCTCGTCCCCGAGCTCCCGCTCGGGAGTCCGCCGGCCGTACGCCGCCGCCGACGTGCCCGAGGCGGACACGCCTCCCCACGCCCCCTCGCGCACGCAAGCCACCGCCCCGCCCTCCTATAAAGCCGGAGCCCCGGGCCCCGATCTCTCTCTCCTCCCCCGCGCTCTCGCCGCCGCCTCGCCGGAACTGCCGCCGCCGCCGATTCCCTCGCCGTCGCCCCGCAACTCCCCGACCCCATGGCCGCCACCCACCTCACCGCCATGTCGCGCCGCCCTCCCTAGCTACTCCGCCGCCGCCGCCGTGCCCCTCCACCGCCGGAGCCACTTCGCCCCACCGCCGCCGGAGGCACGACTCGCCGGAGCCGCCGCCGCAGTGGTAAAACCCTAACCCGATCTGCCGCCGGTTTTATTTTAAAAAAACCCGTTGCCCGGTCCGATCCGGTTTTCTCGGTTTTGTTAAAAAAACGGTTTAGTTTTTTTTAGTTAGAGCTATTCAAAGAACGTTCTCTGTTTAGAACTAGTTAGCGAGCGTTCGCTCGATAGTTTTATTTATTTATTTTTATTCAGGGACCTGTTAGCAGTTATTTCTTTTGCAGATTAGTCCCTATTCTTAAAACGGTCACAACTTTTTGCTCGTTGGTCCAAATCCAACGAAACCAAGGCCCACATCTTCGTTACGATCCCCTCTTTCCAGTAATCCAACTCAAACTTGTTTTTGAAAGTTTAAAATTTTATTTCAAACAGATTTGAATTTGAACTTCATTTGATCACAACTTGAGTTTTATAACTCCGTTTGAGTTGATTCTTTTTGCAAATCGAAGCTCTTGAACTAAACTTTCTGATAAGGCCAAATTCACCCAATTTTGGTACTGTTAGAAATTGTTTTCTGTTGCAAGAGTTAATTGCTTGTTTTTGAAGTTTTCCGAGTTCTTTTCTTCGATTCTTTTGAGTGATTGCTTATGTATGTTTACCATTGCTTGCTTACGATAGATTGACCGGAGTGTGACGAGTAGAACTATCAAGAGTTTGAGTGTGAATCATCTCCATCAACATTGCAGGCAAGTTCACACTTTGATCATACTCTTCCATACCCAGTTTTTATTGCATTAGATCAATCCTCAAACATTGCATGGTTAGGATCTAATTAAACTGTGGGTATTGGGAAGTAGTTGAGGTAGTACCTATTACCTGTTTTATTATGAAACCCTTGGGAGTTACTTCTACGTTTGCTATTATATTGCTATGCTATGCTCGTAGACGTGGATTGGGTTTGAGAGTATTCATGACAGATGTGAGATTGTTAAATTAATGGTTTACTTAAGGTGGCAACTAAAACTCACATCTGGGTGGATTGAGGTACCTGGGTATTCCAGGATTGCCTGTTTTTCTTTTGGACCGCCACCCAGGTTCAAAGGGATCATGAGATTATTCATGCTAGAAACTTCCGTGTGCAGCCGCAAGCTATTATGGGCTCTAGCATAGTTGATTAAGTTGTGTGAACTCTTACAGTGGTAGACTAGCACATGTAGGGGATGTAGGTGGTACGGTCTATCACATTGTAAGGTGCAAACACTTCTTAAAGACTGTGTCTCGGTCATCCGTTTCTCAAACATCATGTAGTGCGAGAATCCAGCGGAGGCGATCGAGTCTTGTGGGAAAAGTGCACAAACCTCTGCAGAGTGTACAAATTAATCATGATTAGCCGTGTCCCCGGTTATGGACATCTTGAGTATCTAGTTCTTGGATTATCCCGTTGATCTCATCATGTTACTTTAATTAATATTGTTGGGTTAATGATGATACTTAATTGGGATTGAGATGCTGTCAACCATCTCAATGTTTCACAACCACCATGATAGTTAAATAAAATTTATTCCTTTGCAGTAGGGAAAAATTGGCTTTTCGCAAAAACATTATAACCATAGAGCTTTTCCACCAGCCATATATGCATGTAGTGATAGCCTTTGTTCATCATTTCTCTATGGTGTGAATTTGCCAGCATATTCCATGTGCTGACCCGTTTTCGGGCTGCAACGTTTCATGTTGCAGGATTCTTACGACGAGTAAGTGATATGTTAGGGTTACGATTTCTACACTCAACTTTGCCGTTGGTGTTGATGGGAATCCACAACCTTGTTACTTCCGCTATTTGTATTGAGGTAATAGTATTTACGTTACTTTATACATGTGATTTACCTCTGTTATAAATCCTCGAGTACTGTGTGTGTCAGCATACCGATCCAGGGATGACACTTAAGCACAGAGACTTGATCCATTCGGGTCGGGTCGCTACAAATTCCAGCCCGTTTTAACTTCCGGCCCATGTATGGCTCATGACGTCTTTCGGCCCATATGAGGCCCTTATTACTCTCGGCCCATTAACGGCCCATGGTAAAACTGGCCCGTAATGAACAGTGTATCACTTTATACCCATTAACGACACGTGGTGAAGCTGGGCCGTAATGAACAGTGTATCACTTTATACCCATTAACAACCCATTATTCCGTTGGGCCGTTTCCAGCCCATGTTATCTTTCGGCCTTCTCGGGGCCCATTTATTCTTGGGCTCATTTCCACATTCGTTCCCTTACGACCCGTTACTGTCATTTTCTGCTTGTGCGCCAAATTCAGCCCCTGGTTACAGTCGGCCCGTTTGTGGCCCAATAATACGTTGGGCCGTTTTCATGTAAAAAAACCCGTTGGGCTGTTTTCATAGAGTTATCAAATACGGCCTATTAACGGCCCGTTATTGTCCATGAATAGTACGACCCATGATTGGCGAAGTGATGATACGCCCCGTATAAGGCCCATGGATCCTACGTCCCGTAAAAGGCCCATGAATCGTACAGCGCATAGAAGGCCCATGGATCCTATGGCCCGTATAGAAGGCCAATGGATCCTACGGCCCGTAGAAGGCCCATGGATCATACGGCCTGCAGGAGGCCCATGGTTACAACAGTCCGTGTGTTGCCATGATTATTTTGGCATAGTTTCCAAAGATAGGTTATTGTGGCCACTAGAAAAACACAGAAAAAGAACTGCAGTGACTACAAGCAAACAACTAAACAAAGACAATAAAGAAATAAATAAGCAAGCTGACTGCCCCACCATTCAAAATATACATGTATCTGGTTTGTGACTTGGAGTCATCCAGATCTGTGTCGAAACTAGCATCGATGTAACCCTTTACGATGAGCTCTTCGTCACCTCCATAAACGAGAAACATATCCTTAGTCCTTTTTAGGTACTTCAGGATATTCTTGACCACTGTCCGGTGTTCCATGCCGGGATTACTTTGGTACCTTCCTACCAAACTTACGTCAAGGTTTACATCAGGTCTGGTACACAACATGGCATACATAATAGACCCTATGGCCGAGGCATAGGGGATGGCACTCATCTTTTCTCTATCTTCTGCCGTGGTCGGGCATTGAGCCACGCTCAATCTCACGCCTTGCAATACAGGCAAGAACCCCTTCTTTGACTGATCCATATTGAACTTCTTCAATATCTTGTCAAGGTATGTGCTTTGTGAAAGACCAATGAGGCATCTCGATCTATCTCTATAGATCTTGATGCCTAATATATAAGCAGCTTCTCCAAGGTCCTTCATTGAAAAACACTTATTCAAGTAGGCCTTTATGCTTTCCAAGAGTTCTATATTATTTCCCATCAATAGTATGTCGTCCACATACAATATGAGAAATGCTATAGAGCTCCCACTCACTTTCTTGTAAACACAGGCTTCTCCATAAATCTGCGTAAACCCAAACGCTTTGATCATCTCATCGAAACGAATGTTCCAACTCCGAGATGCTTGCACCAGCCCATAGATCGAGCGTTGGAGCTTGCATACCTTGTCAGCATTCTTAGGATCGACAAAACCTTCCGGCTGCATCATATACAATTCTTCCTTAAGGAAACCATTAAGGAATGCCGTTTTGACGTCCATTTGCCATATCTCATAATCATAGAATGCGGCAATTGCTAACATGATTCGGACAGTCTTCAGCTTCGCTACGGGTGAGAAGGTCTCATCGTAGTCAACCCCTTGAACTTGTCGATAACCCTTAGCGACAAGCCGAGCCTTATAGATGGTTACATTACCATCCGCGTCTGTCTTCTTAAAGATCCATTTATTTTCTATGGCTCGCCGATCATCGGGCAAGTCAGTCAAAGTCCATACTTCGTTTTCATACATGGATCCTATCTCGGATTTCATGGCTTCAAGCCATTTGTCGAAATCCGGGCCCGCCATCGCTTCTTCATAGTTCGAAGATTCACCATTGTCTAACAACATGATTTCCAGGACAGGGTTGCCGTACCACTCTGGTGCGGAACGTGTCCTTGTGGACCTACGAAGTTCAGTAGCAACTTGATCTGAAGTTTCATGATCATCATCATTAACTTCCTCTCTAGTCGGTGGGCACCACAGAAACATTTTCTTGAGCTGCGCTACTCTCCGGTTCAAGAGGCAATACTTCATCAAGTTCTACTTTCCTCCCACTTACTTCTTTCGAGAGAAACTCTTTCTCTAGAAAGGATCCATTCTTGGCAACAAAGATCTTGCCTTCGGATCTGAGGTAGAAGGTATACCCAATAGTTTCCTTAGGGTATCCTATGAAGATGCATTTTTCCGATTTGGGTTCGAGCTTTTCAGGTTGAAGTTTCCTGACATAAGCATCGCATCCCCAAACTTTCAGAAACGACAGCTTAGGTTTCTTCCCAAACCACAATTCATACGGTGTCGTCTCAACGGATTTCGACGGAGCCCTATTTAAAGTGAATGCGGCAGTCTCTATAGCATAACCCCAAAATGATAGCGGTAGATCGATAAGAGACATCATAGATCGCGGCATATCCAATAGAGTGCGATTACGACGTTCGGACACACCATTACGCTGAGGTGTTCCAGGCGGCGTGAGTTGTGAAACAATTCCACATTTCCTTAAGTGTGTGCCAAATTCGTGACTCAAATATTCTCCCCCACGATCTGATCGTAAGAACTTGATTTTCCTATCACGTTGATTCTCAACCTCACTCTGAAATTCCTTGTACTTTTCAAAGGTCTCAGACTTGTGTTTCATTAAGTAGACATACCCATACCTACTTAAGTCATCCGTGAGGGTGAGAACATAGCGATAACCACCGCGAGCCTCAACGCTCATTGGACCGCACACATCAGTATGTATGACTTCCAATAAGTTGGTTGCTCGCTCCATTGTTCCGGAGAACGGAGTCTTGGTCATTTTGCCCATGAGGCATGGTTCGCACGTGTCAAATGATTCAATATCAAGAGACTCCAAAAGTCCATCTGCATGGAGTTTCTTCATGTGTTTGACACCAATGTGACCAAGGCGGCAGTGCCACAAGTATGTGGGACTATCATTATCAACCTTAAATCTTTTGGCATTCACACTATGAATATGTGTAACATCACGTTCGAGATTAAATAAGAAAAAACCATTGACCAGCGGGGCATGACCATAAAACATGTCTCTCATATAAATAGAACAACCATTATTCTCAGATTTAAATGAGTAGCCATCTCGCATTAAACGAGATCCAGATACAATGTTCATGCTCAAAGCTGGTACTAAATAACAATTATTGAGGTTTAGAACTAATCTCGTAAGTAAATATAGAGGTAGCGTGCCGACGGCGATCACATCGACCTTGGAACCATTCCCGACGCACATCGTCACCTCGTCCTTTGCCAGTCTCCGCTTATTCCGCAGCTCCTGTTTTGAGTTACAAATATGAGCAACCGCACCGGTATCAAATACCCAGGAGCTACTACGAGCGCTGGTTAGGTACACATCAATAACACGTATATCACATATACCTTTGGTATTGCCGGCCTTCTTATCCGCTAAGTACATGGGGCAGTTCGGCTTCCAGTGACCGTTTCCCTTGCAATAAAAGCACTCAGTCTCAGGCTTGGGTCCATGCTTTGGCTTCTTCCCGGCAACTGGCTTACCGGGCGTGGCAACTCCCTTACCTTCCTTCTTGAAGTTCTTCTTACCCTTGCCTTCCTTGAACTTAGTGGTTTTATTCACCATCAACACTTGATGTTCCTTTTTGATCTCCACCTCCGCTGATTTCAGCATTGAATATACCTCGGGAATGGTCTTTTCCATCCCCTGCATATTGAAGTTCATCACAAAGCTCTTGTAGCTAGGTGGCAGCAACTGAAGGATTTTGTCAATGACCGCGTCATCCGGGAGATTAACTCCCAGCTGAGATAAGCGGTTGTGCAACCCATACATTTTGAGTATGTGCTCACTGACAGAACTATTCTCCTCCATCTTACAACTATAGAACTTGTCGGAGACTTCATATCTCTCGACCCGGGCATGAGCTTGGAAAACCATTTTCAGCTCTTGAACATCTCATATGCTCCGCGCTGCTCAAAACGCTTTTGGAGCCCCAGTTCTAAGCTGTAAAGCATGCCGCACTGAACCAGGGAGTAATCATCACTACGCGACTGCCAGGCGTTCATAACGTCTTGAGTTGCTGGGAAAACAGGTGCTTCACCTAGCGGTGCATCAAGGACATATGCTTTCTTGGCAGCTATGAGGATAATCCGCAGGTTACGGACCCAGTCCGTGTAGTTGCTGCCATCGTCTTTCAGCTTGGTTTTCTCTAGGAACGCGTTGAAGTTGAGGGCAACATTAGCGTGGGCCATTTGATCTACAAGACATATTGCAAAGTTTTAGACTGTGTTCATGATAATTAAGTTCATCTAATCAAATTATTTAATGAACTCCCACTCAGATAGACATCCCTCTAGTCATCTAAGTGATACATGATCCGAGTCAACTAGGTCGTGCCCGATCATCACGTGAGACGGACTAGTCATCATCGGTGAACATCTTCATGTTGATCGTATCTTCTATACGACTCATGTTCGACCTTTTGGTCTTCCATGTTCTGAGGCCATGTATGTACATGCTAGGCTCGTCAAGTCAACCTAAGTGTATTGTGTGTGTAAATCTGGCTTACACCCGTTGTATGCGAACGTTAGAACCTATCACACCCGATCATCACGTGGTGCTTCGGAACAACGAACCTTAGCAACGGTACACAGTTAGGGGGAACACAATTCTTGATATTTTAATGAGGGATCATCTTATTTATGCTACCGTCGTTCTAAGCAAATAAGATGTAAAAACATGATAAACATCACATGCAATCAAATAGTGACATGATATGGCCAACATCATTTTGCTCCTTTTGATCTCCATCTTCGGGGCGCCATGATCATCATCGTCACCGGCATGACACCATGATCTCCATCATCATGATCTCCATAATCGTGTCTTCATGAAGTTGTCTCGTCAACTATTACTTCTACTACTATGGCTAACGGTTTAGCAATAATGTAAAGTAATTACATGACGTTTATGTTGACACGCAGGTCATAAATAAATTAAGATAACTCCTATGGCTCCTGCCGGTTGTCATACTCATCGACATGCAAGTCATGACTCCTATTACAAGAACATGATCAATCTCATACATCACATATATCATTCATCACATCCTTTTGGCCATATCACATCACACGGCATATGCTGCAAAAACAAGTTAGACGTCCTCTAGTTGTTGTTGCAAATTTTTACGTGGCTGCTATAGGTTTCTTAGCAAGAACGTTTCTTACCTACGCCAAAACCACAACGTGATATGCCAATTTCTATTTACCCTTCATAAGGACCCTTTTCATCGAATTCGATCCGACTAAAGTGGGAGAGACAGACAACCGCTGGCCACCTTATGCAACTAGTGCATGTCAGTCGGTGGAACCTGTCTCTCGTAAGTGTACGTGTAAGGTCGGTCCGGGCCGCTTCATCCTACGATGCCGCCGAATCAAGATAAGACTAGTAATGGCAAGTAAATTGACAAAATCGATGCCCACAACAACTTGTGTTCTACTCGTGCATAGAAACTACGCATAAACCTGGCTCTGATACCACTATTGGGGATCGTTGCAGAAATTAAAAAAATTCTACGCATCACCAAGATCAATCTATGGAGTTTACTAGCAACAAGAGGGGAGTGCATCTTCATACCTTTGAAGATCGCGATGCGGAAGCGTTGCAAGAACGCGGTCGGTGGAGTCGTACACGAAGCGATTCAGATCGCGACCGAATCCGATCTAAGCACCGAACAACGGTGCCTCCGCGTTCAACACACGTGCAGCCCGGTGACGTCTCCCGTGCCTTAATCCAGCAAGGGAGAGGGAGAGGTTGGGGAAGACTCCGTCCAGCAGCAGCACGACGGCGTGGTGGTGGTGGAGGAGCGTGGCACTCCAGCAGGGCTTCGCCAAGCACTGCGAGAGACGAGGAGGGAGAGGGGTAGGGCTGCGCCAAGAGAGAGGGAGACTCGTGTCTCTGGCAGCCCCAAAACCCCCACTATATATAGGGGAAGGGGAGGGGGCGGCCCCCTAGATCCATCTAGAGGGGGGGGGGGCGGCGGCCCCTCGGGGGGGCGGGGGCAGCGGCCCCCTTAGGGTTTCCAACTAGGGGGGCGCCCGCCACCGGGGGAGGGGCAGCGGCCCCCTAGGGTTTCCAACCCTAGGCGCCTTGGGCCCTTGGGGGCGCACCAGCCCACTAAGGGGCTGGTTCCCACCCAACTACAGCCCATTAGGTCCTTCGGGGCAGGTGGACCCTCCCGGTGGACCCCCGGAACCCCTTCGGTGGTCCCGGTACAATATCGATAAACCCCGAAACCTTTCCGGTGACTGAAACTGGACTTCCCATACATAAATCTTCACCTCCGGACTATCCGGAACTCCTCGTGACGTCCGGGATCTCATCCGGGACTCCGAACAACATTCGGTAACCATGTACATCTATTCCCTATAACCCTAGCGTCATCGAACCTTAAGTGTGTAGACCCTACGGGTTCGGGAACTATGCAGACATGACCGAGACATCTCTCCGGCCAATAACCAACAGTGGGATATGGATACCCATGTTGGCTCCCACATGTTCCATGATGATCTCATCGGATGAACCACGATGTCAAGGATTCAATCAATCCCGTATACAATTCCCTTTGTCTACCGATATAGCACTTGCCCGAGATTTGATCGTCGGTATACCGATACCTTGTTCAATCTCGTTACGGCAAGTCTCTTTACTCGTTCCGTAACACATCATCCCGTGACCAACCCCTTAGTCACATTGAGCTCATTACGATGATGTCTTACCGAGTGGGCCCAGAGATACCTCTCCGTCATACGGAGTGACAAATCCCAGTCTCGATTCGTGCCAACCCAACAGATACTTTCGGGGATACCCGTAGTGTACCTTTATAGCCACCCAGTTACGTTGTGACGTTTGGCGCACCCAAAGTACCCTTACGGTATCCGGGAGTTGCACAATCTCATGGTCTAAGGAAAAGATACTTGACATTAGAAAAGCTTTAGCAGACGAACTACACGATCTTGTGCTATGCTTAGGATTGGGTCTTGTCCATCACATCATTATCCTAATGATGTGATCCCATTATCAATGACATCCTATGTCCATGGTTAGGAAATCGTAACCATCTATTGATCAACGAGCTAGTCAACTAGAGGCTCACTAGGGACATGTTGTGTTCTATGTATTCACACATGTATTACGATTTCCGGATAACACAATTATAGCATGAACAATAGACAATTATCATGAACAAGGAAATATAATAATATCCATTCTATTATTGCCTCTAGGGCATATTTCCAACACAGTCCGTGTGTTGCCATGATTATTTTGGCATAGTTTCCAAAGATAGGTTATTGTGGCCACTAGAAAAACACAGAAAAAGAACTGCAGTGACTACAAGCAAACAACTAAACAAGACAATAAAGAAATAAATAAGCAAGAAATTAACGCTATCTATTACCGCTATTACACATATTACATCCACTGGGCATCAAAGTTCGCCACCAGTGCAAATATAGGGAACAAAGCAACATATTACATACACTGGCCATCAAAATTGGCCACCAGTGCAAATAAACGCGGCAACAAAACAAGAGCATAACTGAAACAACTTCCGAAGAGCTCAAGAAACGTGGTATCCACCATGCTGGCAATAATCTTAGCAAGCTTATTAGGTTTGTCCTGTTTGGCACTAAAATCCTCCAACGCTTGCTGTTGCACTAGAAAGTATGCATCTGAATGCTCCAGGGACTTCCGCAGTCCTTCCGCTTCTTGTCGCAGCATAGCTGATCGATGTCTTTCAGCTTGTAGTTGACACTCAAGAAACCAAACTGATTCAGATAGTGAGTTTGAATAGCTTGTGCAAGCGGTAGTGGCCAGTAACTCCAACACTAAACCAAGACAGGACTCTGGGGTTGTCTCACTGTCTTCGAGATAGTCTTCCTTAGCTGTTTTATCAGCTTTGTTGGAGACCAACAAGGATGTGTCACTATCCTGAACCTTATCTGCATTACTTCCTTTACCATTGCTTAATAAGGCACTCTTCCCCAATATTCTGTCAGCATTCTAAAAGAAGAAACAAGCAGACACATAACAGTTTAGCATGTACTAGTATATGAAACTCATTTCGGTGAACCAGTTCATTAGTAAGGTGGACAGGATTAAACTACCAAGTCTTCTATTGCCAAGTACTAGTACATAATAAAAGCATCAAACAAACATACATCTATTCCTATGGTCACTACATTGTCTTGCCAAATCAAAATAGAGACACGGTTCAAATCATATCAGTTCAAGACAAAGCAGTAGTGAAAGAATACAAAGCGTGGAAAACTACACGGCACAACAAGATTTCAGATGGGTACCACGGGTCTACATGTACAACAACACTATTTGCCTTGTTGTGATGCTAGTAATGTGCATGATATGAGAAGTCAACTGTATACACAATTGAAATTGAAATCAACAGAGCTATTGATAAGAGCAAGCATGTTAAAGAAACATGCGTGAACATATCTGCTGTGCCATTGGAGTTTCGATTGGATCCTTCAATTTAAAAATAAGTTTGTATGAGTAAATACAGTGATACAAGAGCAAAGCAGTATGCACGATAGCAATCATAGTTAAAAAAAGGCGCGCCTAAGCGAGCGCTTAAGCGCTTAGGCTCTAGGCGTTGGCGAAACGCATTGCGCATAACTACGCTTAATCTGTGCATAACTGCGCATAAGCATGCGCTTTGGTCAGTAAAGCGCAAGGCGGTGGCAAAACACACAAATAACGCCTAGCGCTTTTCGGAACTATGATAGCAATGGAATCTTAAATTGGAACAGTTGTTCTTCAGGTTTAGGCACTTGTTCTACATGAACAGAGTACAGTAAGACATAAGAATATAGTACTTAAAATAGAAAATGAGCTCATGGACCTTACCACATTCTTGGTTCGGGACCAGTACAGAACAAGGCGTTCCTAGTCATCGTCCAGTAAATGTGTCTCAGGAGAACGTAAGGGAATTTGATGAGTTTCTTTGCCGGTGAAGTACGTTTTCTTCAGGTAATTCCGATACTGCCACCAAGCATTCTTGAAGATAGCAGAGGTATTAGCACAGGTTACCTCATCCTGAGTTTCCAAATCGGTCCTTCTCTATAGAGAAAAATGGGAAAACTTACTGTATTATATCCATCATGGAGGTAGGATGTATGGGACAAAGCAAAGTAATTGCCATGAATAACATTACTTACACATAACTCCTGGACAAACACCTGCAACTGGCATTTTCCTTCATCTTCAGTATAATATTTCCAAGATGGGAAGATACGCACATACGATTTAACAACATCAAATGCGATAGATGCTAAAGTACGACTAGCTGGTTGTGCTTCCTCCACAGGAATAGGCGTACTAACTGGTGGAGTTGGGGTTCGCCGTGGTAGTACTGGCCCTTTGGGCACTGGAGCTGCCTTACTAACTGCTCTTGTTTGGGAGCTCTGTGGTGGAGATGGTGCTGTGTCAACAGGAACTGGGTTACTATCTGCTGGGGTTGGGGTTAGATTGGGTGAAGCTGGTTCTCTGTCCATCGCAGTAGGGGTACAATCTGCGAGAGTTTGGGTTATGTGTGGTAGGGCTGGTTCTCGTGCATGTACAACCGGGGTGCTATCTCCACCAAGAGGTAGCACTGTTTTATTTGAAGACCGTGTTTTTAGTCCGCTAGATGCTGGCATCACCCGCTCCAATTCAAATGGCTGATAAACAGGAAACATAGTTGAATGTACAGACATTGTATGAGAGACAGATGCAATAGATAGTGTGGAAAAAAGAGGACATGAAATAGTTGACATGTATATTGTTTAACTAAAACGGATAGCATGACATAATTTCACATATATGATGTCTATCTAAACTGGATAGCATAGCATAACATAATTCAAAGATATGATGAATAACTAAAACGCCGTGCCAAGTTAGAGCATACACCTCGGTGGGGGAATAGGACTGGTCATCTGTCTCTGAATCCATCTCTGAGGAGCTATCGGGACCCAACAAGAGATCTGCTTCGACAGGTAGCACTGTCTGCTCTGAAGGCCTTGTTTTCACTCCAGATTTTTCAATCTCCCACCCAAATGGCTGATTCACAGGAAGAGTAGTTTAATGTACAAACATTGTCGACAAATGGAAATGTAATGAAGAAAAGGATGGGCAAGATATCATTCAAATATATGATGCCTGGTTAAACAGGATGGCATTGCACATTTCACATATATTATGGCTGGCTAAAAGACATGAGACTGCATAATTCCCATATATGATATAGAAACTAAACAGGTGGCGACAGAACATGTCTAAACTAAGCAGATGACATATATGATGTCAAAAGTAGGCACTGCAAGGCAACATATGCATGATATGACTAACATCATCATGCCAAGGTAGAGCAAACACCTTGGGGGTAAATAGGAGTGGTCAGCGGCGTCTGAATCCGCCTCAGAACAGATATCTTCCTCTGGATTACAATCTGGAGAGGGGTGGGGAGGGTTTGCCATTGAACCCACCATGGAGCGATGTCTGCATGACATTGTATTGCCGCGCAAAACTCTTCTCTTTTTCTCTACATGTTCAGCATGACTGTGTACAATATCTGACATGCATACGAAAAAAATATGGTGAGATTATGTAAGGAGAGCATGCAGAAATTTAGAGTGATGGTAACAACCAGTGGATGGATCCAAAAATAATGATAGCAGGCTGATGATTGCTTTAATTTAATAAAAAGACAGATGATGATTGCTTTACTATTTGTTTCCCACCCAAGATGAACAACATAGGCATACCCTAGGTGAACCAGATATTAGACAGAGATACTATTCATTGCTTCCTCGATATGTGCCCCACAACTAATTTAGAACTCAAGTTTGAACATTAATTTGGACCTGACTTGGAGTCCAAGAGGTGAACAGGACGATAAAGTAGCAGGTAATTTTAAGCAATGCATAACATAAGCAGAATCAAAAGAGTGCGACCTCTCTTGTGGACCCGTGTACTCCTCAGGTTCATCTGCTGAGTCGATGATGGTGATGCCGTTGCGGTGGGTGCCGGCGGCAGGGAAGGAGATCTGAGGCGGCGAAAGACGGTCAGGAGTCGTGATGTCTGGTTTGGTGGATGTTTCTGTCGATGGAGCACCTCAGGTGAGGTGGACGACGTCGCGGCAGGAGCAGGACAAACCACACAAAGTTCCCTTCGACACCTACCTGTAACTGAAGTAATTCTGTAAGGGCTCATTTGGCTTGCATGATTCTAAAAACGCAGGGATAGGAAAAACACCGGAATAGGATAGGAATGCACATGGTAAACAGAGCATTTGTAAACACAGGATTTCTGTCAACTTGGGTGTTTGGTTTACAGGAATTGGAAGAGCAGAGGAATGCAAAGAAACATGGCCAAAATAAAGTGAAACCATATGAAAGCGTGTACAGTTAGAATGTTATTCTGCCACTAATGCACTTGGTCTTGTTTTCATGCATAGGATTTTGAAAAGTAGGTCCAGGTGGATGTTTTGCTTCATTCCTTTCAACAAAATGCATGAATAATTGAATAGTAGAGTGCCATTGGAAAATTCCCTATTGCTATGTTTTTCCGTCGAACCAAAATAGCCCTAATGGATCGACATGAATGTATAGTAATAAGTGATGCAACAAGTGTACAACCTCTTTGTCGTAGCCGTGTCGACCTCAGCATCATTGGGTTGGTCGCTGAAGCAGTTGAGGCAGAGGTGGCTGTCGGAGGTGTGGAGGAAGATCTGAGGAATCTGTAGACGGCGTCCAGGGCACTGCTCTGTTGTGATGGATCGTTCTGTCGTTGGAGCAGCCCCGGTGAGCCGTAAGACGTCAAGGCTGAAGCAGCACAAGACAGACATCGTCAATCTCAAGTGGGATTCTAATAGAATCTCCAATAGATGATGTAAAATAGATGTAAAATCTACATCAGCAAAAACCACCTGACTACAACAGATGAGGTAAAAACTGTTGACTCTGAACTTAACTGTCGAAGCTGAAATTTACTGTGGAATCTGAATGTTACTGTCAAAACTGAATGCAATGGTAGCAGAGAGGCACTTGGCATGTATTTTAGGGAGGGTCTGCAGTTCATCTTCAACCTGCACCCCCCTTAGCCGCCAGCCACCACCGGCCGAACCGCCGGCCCCAGCGCCGCCTCGCTGCCCCGAAACAACTCCCCACCCCCGGTCCGCCGCCGCCCCGGCCAGCCCTATAGGCCCCCCGCCCCCACCTTGAACCCTAAGATAGATAGTGGGGTACCTCTTTGGCGGGCCCCGGCCCCGCTGCGGGTGGTTCTTCCTTAACTCCGGCGAGCCCCCCACCCCCTGAAAATCGACTGACCCAAAAGTCGATTCAGTCGACTGAAGTGTAGCTAAATCGGAGCAGAGTAGCAGCACGAGCGAGGGGGAGAGCAACAGCAGCAGTGCGAGCGAGAGCCGGAGCAGCAGCAACTGGGTGAGCGAGCGATCGAGCGACAGCCGGAGCAGCAGCAGCAGCGCGAGCGAGCGAGCGAGCGAGAGCTGGAGCAGCAGCAGCTGGGCGAGCGAGCGATCGAGCGAGAGTCGGAGCAGCAGCAGTAGATTTGGGCTATATGGACGCCGCCACCAAAGGGGCCTCGCACTGGGGGAGAGCCGCCATGGAGATGTCGCCCGCGGCGCCGGCTTCAAGGTAGCCGCTCCATGGGGGTGCGGGATGGAGCACCGTCGGCGCCGGGAGGTCGAGCTAAGGAGAAGGTGCGATGCGATGAGTGTACAACCTCTTTGGTGGCGCCGAGTAGGCTTCGGCTTCATCCAAGGAGTCGGTGAGGATGCTGCGGTTCCGGTGGAGCAGGTTAAGGAGGCGCTGTGGGGATGGAGCAGCCGTGATAGACGAGGCGATCGTCGGAGCAACTCCTTGGAGGTGGAGGACGGGGCGACTGAACCGGCTGGACGACGAGATGGACGATGGATCCTCATCCGGGGAGGTGGACGAGGGACGTCGAGCTGTTGCGGTGGACGACGTCGTCGGGGAAGAGGCTCCGGCTGGGCAGCGGTGAGGTGGCGGACGGAGGAGGGTGGGGTTTCGCGGCTGGAGCGGAGAGGTTATGGCGGCCTGGGATTTCGAATGGCAAAAAGGAGGCGATGGGAGGGGGTGAACCATGACTTAGGGACGCGCTTGTCCAAAATGTAGGGTGTGTTACAAAAGTACCCCCCACCGATTTGAACTAGCGGCCCTTTCGGCTCAGGGTTAGAAGGGGGATTTCGCGTGTCGGGATTTGGCAGCTGGAGGGAGTTTTCGCGCGCGTTGTAATTTCGGGATAGCAAGGCGCGGGTTGTGAAGGCACCAGTTTTGGGAGCACGATATCTGAATTTTCGGGATATAACAAGGCGCGGGTTGAATTTTAGGGACAAGCCTAACGTGTAATATTGTACTTGTACGTACCAAATCAATTCGCACTTCCCTCAACCAAAAAGAAAACGAAAAAAATAAAACTATTCACACCACACAAAGAGAGAGTCTTGCCCCGTTTTACTATAAAAATGCTATTTAAAGCTACTCATACCAACAATTTAGTGCAATTAAATGCTATTCGGTAGTATGAATCCATGTTATGTCCAATTAAATTTTTTCGCTTGCTGTATAATGCATGTAACCTACTCATACCAACATTTTAGTGCATTCCAAATGTCTATACTACCGCTGCAATTCGAACTGAATTTGAATTCGTTTCTCTATTTCAATAACAATCTACAATCATGATTGTTGCCAACTTCAACCATCATTCGTGTATTACCTTAATAACACACCACATGATTACTATAGAGATAGATATGAACTATGTGTACTACATGAACTCGAATTCTATTTTTTGAATACACTTGATGTTGATTCCAAATAATAGTACATTTGATGTACTAACTATATATTCATAATCTAAACCATGTTCCATACGTGTACACCGTGTTTATCACACATAGTATAGTGCCCCGCCCCCTACATTATGACAAGTATTTAGACCTGAGCTGCAAAAGCCACACATTAGCCCAAATTATGATCAATGTTCTATATGTTATACGTAGTACTAGCAAGATGCCCATGCGTTCCACAGAACATCAACATGATCAAGGGAGGCCTAATTTGCAAATATGGAGAGGGGTGTGGGTATCTTTTTTCAAAATTGCCATAGTTTCCTTCCTATCCGTCAGATATAAATCGGACGGCCTATATTGCAGGATGGCACCCATCATCAACAACTCCATTTTTTATAAGAGTAGAGATAAAATATATTATATGTAGTATAACATGTTCATAACCACACCATGTGTATCACCGTTATATATATTCACACATGCGTCGGTTTAAAACACTATGATAAATTCTTCAAATATCTGAATTCGCTTTTTATAATGAAGTATGATCTCTATTCGTCTTTTACACCCACACAATCCTCTTATCTTTGTAGCTAGCTAGCGCTAACTTTCTCTCGTGCATGCACACGCCCGCATCCCTCTCACCCTCCCTCAGCATTCTCTAGCTCCATCGCGCAAATTCGTCTTTTCACTTTAGGTCGTTCACCCACGGTGTGTGTAGGCCCCCCAGCTCCTTCTTTACGGCACACATCGATCGATATGCCTCTCTAGCCAGGTGTGCCTAGCACAAACACAAGCTTCCCCTCTTCTCTTATCACCGTCCATGCCTCACTCCCACCACTCTTTTCATCGATCTCGTACTCGCACACTCCTTCCCCCTCGATATAGTATGACTCTCGCACCACCTCCTAGATGCATCCCTCTCTCTCTATCCTTCTCCCCGTGCCTCATTTGCTTCTAACACACACATGCATGTATACCGATCGATCTCCCAACATATACCTAGGTCGACTTTAACTATCCCCCCCCATCGATCGACGTACCTCACAAGTTATGTCTCTCCTTTCTCTGACAAAGGACGATTGATCTTCCTATGTAGTTATGTCTGCTTACCACAGCCATATCGTCCCCCTCATCATTCGGGCATGCCTCCTGACCCGTCTCTCACACGCACGTGCACATACAAGCAGCCATCCCCTCTCTTATTGATATTGCAGGCGTGCCCTCCGGTTGTCTAGCAAGCCTATCCCACCATTTGTTAGAAGCAACTCCACTACCACCCCCTCCAACACTCTAGCTCTGTCTCTCTCCCAACCTTATTCCTCTCCTACACATATGCATGGATGCCGATCGATCTCCCTTAATACACGAGGTAGGCCTCTCTCCTCCTCCACACATATACCAGCCATTGTAACTCTATAGTTAATTAGGCCTCCCTCCCCCCCCCACCACACACCGATAGTCGAGCGCTGTAGGTAGGTATCCATGCCACAGAGACAAACTGCACCTGTCCCCTCTCTCGTTCTAGTAGGCCAGCCACTCTATATCTTTGACGTGGGCACACACATATTCGATGGCACTCTTTATCGACCGTGCGCGCACACACACACACACATCATCCCTTTCTTTGATTCTATGGACACCTCAAGTCGATGATACCTCCACTCTCTTCTCGTGGATCGCCCCCTCTATATATATGATATATCCAGGACTCTATGTCATACACATTGCATATGTTACATTTTTTGATTGACCCCTCCCCCCCCCCAAAAAAAACTCTCACGAACACACAAACTATATCTCTCTACGTTTCTATCTCTCTTACACAACCCCATGTAGGTGGTGTACGTATACAAGAAGAGAATAGGTGCACCGTGCATGTACTCACACTTCGTGCCCAGCCACACCCGCGCGGGTACACGATGGAGCTCATTTCTGTACGAAATGGCAGCCCACGTGCTAATTTGAACGCGTGTAGCGGTTGTTTACCTACGGAGGTCGTGTACCACGCGTGCACGAAACAAAGTTCGACTTGATGCGTTGGCGCGTTATTTTTAAATAAAGTTATATCGCTCAATGGCACGTACACAGAATATAAAACGATTTTTATGGAGAAAAAGGTAGTCCGCTCCACTATATACAATGGAGCCTCCCTGCCTGGTTTGTCTCTCTTCAGAGTATCTCACACAAGGCTGCGGTGGCCTCTCTCTCTCTCTCTCACCGTTGGTCACTGATCCGGCCGCATCCCGTCCACCGGCGGAAAGGGAGGACGTGCATCGTTTCTCCGTTCGACGGCGCCGAGGCAGCACGTCCCGATCTGCGGTACACGCCGTTCTCTCTGACCAAGCTCTGGCGCGGTAGGGCCTACGCCACCTGCTCGCTGCCACAGTATGGGCAGATTCCGCCCGCCGCCACTCACCTAGTTACATCCCGACGACCTCCAGGTATCCCCTCTGGCCTTGCTCCACTGCCCGTCTTCCCACGTCGCTGCATGTGGATCTTCCATAGTTCTTTGCACAAAACGTAGCTCGTCCGGCGTACTTTCCATATTGCAATCTTGTCCTCACACCGTTTTAGACAAACACAACCGTGTTGTTATCTTCCCTTAGGACAAGGAATATGCTTCTTTTTTGTCGTTGCAACTGTCATCAACAATATTTGTCTTTTTACAAATTTCAAATGGGCATATTTTAGAGTGTAGATTCACTCATTTTGCTTCGTATGTGTACTCCCTCCGTTCCTAAATATTTGTCTTTCTAGAGATTTCAACAAGTGACTACATACAGAGAAAAATGAGTGAATCTACACTCTAAAATATGTTTATATACATCCGTATGTAGTAGTCCATTTGAATCTCTAAAAAGACAAATATTTGAGTAGTCACTCGTTGAAATCTCTAGAAAGACAAATATTTCGGAGTATATTTAAGAACCGAGGGGGTAGTGCACAGCTGCATGGGAGACTCAGACCGGTCGTTGCGCCGCATTAATAGTGAGTAATGAGCAGTCAAATTATAAGCCCCACCTTTCCCACTGTAAGTTGCTCGGAAGAAGCAACCATCAATATGCTCTTCTTTGAATCCGCTCATACTACTCCATCTGTCACTGTTTATAGAGCGCGCTTCAAAAAAAGAGAAAATCTCTGGGACCAAGGCGACTAGCGATCGGCCTGAAAAATAGCATTGGTAGTTATAGCACGGCGTCTATTACTAGAGGAAATAATGCGTACACACATGCATGCAGTGCTTCCACCCCGGGTACACACATGCATGCACTTACTCCACTCCGTAGTACTACATCGAGAGAAAATTGCGGTTACCACGCCCTAATTAATTGAGCATTAAACCAAATGCGTCTAAAGTCTCTTTGGTGTGGGAAATGCATTGAGAGAAATGCATCATAATGAAGCCAAGATGGAGCGAGAACACACAGACGGGCTCGCACGGAGCCAAAGATATATTCGAGCATGGTTGATCGATATCATCATTACATGTTGTGCTGTCGTTTTCCGCCCTTCTCTGGAATAAATGTGTACTTTATCAGAGATTAAAAAAATAAGAGTACAGAGGCTCCACCATGCGGTTCTAGTAGTACTACTACTCGTACTACTAAACCTTGCGCTTGGCTCTTCGGCTCTTCGTGAAGTCGAACAATGATAGTACTCCGCATGTTCGGTACTATAGTGTATGCCTCTGGCAATCTGACACCGAATGAACTGATGCATGTCCACCGCCTGGGCGAGGGTACATTGCATTACTCAAAAGGCGTAAGAGAGCTTCACCTTGTCCAGCAAGCTTCTCCTCGTTCTGCGAGTTGACGGGACACACCAACAAGTAGTGCTAGTCCATACTCCCTCCTTTCCGGTTAATATGGCTTAATCTTTTTTGCGGGTAAATGAGACAGCTTTATTCATATATAAGCATTCTTAGGACGATCAGCCAAGACACTGCTCACTAGGAAGCGAGGTACCCCGCAAAAAAAGAAGTAGGAAGCGAGGTGTTTCATCAAGCCAGCTCTCGGCCACATTCAAAGTGCAGCAAGCACGGTTCGCACAAAGATGTGCCGCAAGGTTTGCTGACCTGTTTACATGCTGAATAACAAAAAAAGAGGAAATATTACCGAGCGCTCCTATTTGTAACAGGATATGAGCTAGAATTAAGCGAGAATTGTGGCGAGTGTTCCATGCAATCAACTTCCATTATCACATGCGAGAACCCTCGAAGAGAACCAAATGTGTTGAAGATTGCTTTATCACATTTTAAAAATATAATAAGAGTGCAGACGCTCCTCCATCCAGTTCCTAGTACTAGTATAGTAGTACATACCTCTATAGACTATAGTAGTAGTACTAGTACTAGTAAACTTTGCGCTTGGTTGTTCGCCTCTTTGGAAGTGCAACAATAATAGTACTACTAGTATAGTCTATGCTTCTGGCAATCTGACACCGAATTAACTGTTGCACGTCCACCGCCTGAGCGAAGGACAACTTGCATTAGTCAAAAGTTTCTCCTTGTCCTGCGAGCCACCGCGCGCAAGCTTCTCCCATCCTGCAAGCTTCTCCTCGTTCAGCAAGTTGACGGGACACATCAAAGTAATGCTAGTCCATACTGCCTCCTCTCCGGTTAATATGGCTTAATTTCAAACGAGATAAATACACTGTCTGACACTGTATATTTGTAAAAAATACGGTCAGTGGACTTCATAATACGCTCATTGCGCTCAATATATACATTTTCCAGAGTTTATACGGTCACTAGCTCACCCTGTCTGAGTATGTGTGTGCATGCACATGCAGGTTGAGCACTTGAGCGTACCGTGTGTGTTCCGTCGTGTGCTCGGACATGCATGCATTAGGGCGTCGCGCGCGTTTTTGCGTCCATGTGTATGTGTGACTGTTTCATACACGTAGGGGGAGTACATGTAGGGGCCACTAAAGGAGCAGTCAAATCACACAGTATGTTAGTCGGAAGAAGCAACCATCATTTCACTCTTCAATGACACGTACGCAATATAAAATGGTTGATATGGAGAGAAAAAGAAAACCACTATATATACACTAGCAGGAGCCTAAGCTACAAGCCTGCTTGCTTGGGTTGCTCTCTTCACAAGCATAGAACGACGGTGGCCACACCGCTGGTCACATATCTAGCCTGATCCCGCAGCTGGGGGAAGGGAACAATGTTCTACGTAGACGCGATCGACATCGGCGAGGGAGAAAATCCACAGTCGGTGCGTCCCAATCGGGGGTCACCGCGGTATGGGCCGATGCAGCGTCCCTACCGCCCTTCTAGCTACAGCCCGACGTCCATTTCGAAAATATTAGTGCATGTCAACAAAAATTATACTAGTATCGCTGTTCCGTTTCGGAAAAAAAGCATATAAGCTGTTACTTCTTACCCAAAGGATCTTTATATCCAACAGACACAAAATATCCATTCGACTATTCGAAATTACTTTCACTGCTGATCTGATGTCGAGGTAATTGCTGCATCGCCACCAAAACCCACCATCTCTTAAGCTAAAGTAGACCGATCTAACCCCTATATTAGCATATTACTAAGACAAACAGAAGGCACTGTAGAATCATTCAGGACGTGAGCTTGTCAATCTGAATGTGGAGGGACACCAGCTTAGCCCCAGCCAGCAGCTTGGGCGGAACTGTGAAGAAGGTCAGCTCCTGCACGGCGACGTCGTCGGGATCCCTTCTGCTTGTCACCTCCATTTCCACCTTGACGGCATCGGTCCTGCCTTTGGGCTCCCCCGGTGGGCCATTCGCCCACAGTTTGGCCACGTAGTGCGGCAGGGGGGATGCCCCCGCTCTGATGCAGAAGACCGACACGGTGATAGGCGCGCCGATGTCGAGCACGCCGCCGACCAAGAAAAACGCGCGGCCGTCCTCCTCCGCGAACGGCAAGAGCTGTGGCTCCGATAGTGGCACTTGTAGCTGGAGGGCCTTGCCGTACTGGATCCTGTGCACGGGCATGGGATGCACGGTGCTGATGTGGTGGGAGAGCACCGGCGGCGGGCCTTCATAGCCGCAGACGGGCATGGGGCATTTGCAGGGCGCGAGCGGACACACGCTCTGGTGATTGGCGAGCTTGTGGTAAGTGACGTAGAGCCCACAGCCTTCATGCGGGCACTCCACCCTCACCAAGGAGAGGACGGTGTCCACCGCCGTGTTCCGCACGTCGAAGCCACCGCCACGCTCACACTTCTGGCACTGCCGCTGGTTCCCAGGGCACTCGAGGCGGCAGTCCGCGCAAGCCAGGTGCCTTCCCTTGCACTGCACAAATCAATCGAACAACACATCAATCAAGAAACCTGCACCTTGCTCGATCAGCCGAACGGATGAGGTGTATTCGAACCTCATACACTGGAGGCTTCAAGGGCCGGAGGCACAAGGGGCAATGGAGCAAGGTGAGGTCCATCGAGACCATAGAGAGCTCCATCGTCGGGTCCTGTTCAGTCTGCATGATCTCGCCCTCCTCGTGCACAACCATCTCTCGCTTTATTAGGGCCGGGGCATTACATAGCTTTACCGTCACATATTGATACTACTTCAAGGTGCATTAAATCAACACATGCAAGTAAGAAAAGGAGAGTCACGGCATGCATATGCATGCGTTGTAATTAATGCATTGGTAAATGCAAATTATTGAAATATATCGAGCGCAGTGCTTTGATGTGTTGCGTCAACACGTACAAGACCTAGAAGTTTGATTACTACAATGCCCTCTCGCCTTAACCGCACCTGCCTTTGGCTGTATGACAGGCGGGCCCCCGACCTGTTGGGCCCACCTATCGTGGACGCAAAGGCAGGAGCAGTAAGTCAATGAAGCTGCGTCCCTCCCTCGCCCATGAGCGTGGTGGCTGGCAGGACTAGGAGAAGCTTTCGTTCGCTACACGCTCTCCCTCCCGTACGCGGTGGACATGCAGCAGTTCAATCGGTGTCAGATGGCCAGAAGCATACTGTAGTACTCCTCCACTGCAGTAGTACTCCATCATTGGCCCTGTTTGAATCCACGGGTTAGAGTTAGTTTGGGTTAGTTTGGACTCAACTAACCCAAAAATATCCAAACAGGAGGGTTAGTTTGGGTTAGATGCATCTAACTCATCCAAAAAATCTAACCTACCCAAGAGGTGCTTATTTGGGTTAGTTCTTCTCACGACCACTAAAAAACACCTTTTTCTCTCGCTCTTCCCGAGGCAGATCCCTCCTCACTTGCTCGAAGCTTCTTGTCCTCTCCCTCCCTCCCTCTCGCACCGCCCGTGAAGGCGCCTCGCCGTATCCGCGCTCCATCTAACCCTGCTATCCAAACACCTTTTTGGTTAGAGTTAGTTCAACGTTAGTTCAGGGTTAGAATCTAACTCTAACCTCTAAATGAGTTAGAGTATCCAAACAGGGCCATTGTTCGACTTCCCGAAGAGGCGAAGAGCCAAGTGCAACCCCGATGCTCGTGTGGCAGTTTCATGTGTAGAGTAGTCTAGGATAGCGTGTACCGTGCCTGTAAGCTTAAAATCGTTGGGGTCGGCTCCATGCTATATTTTTTTGATTAAAATAATCTTCTAGCCCTACCTGTCATCCTGGTGATTCTAGTTTGCATGCTTATCTAGTCAAGACAGGAATATATATTTTAATTTGTGGTGGGGTAAATGTTAGAGGTTGCAGCAAATGGAGTATTGTACACTGCGGGTCTTTCAGCCAAGTTTAGAGGCAACCATGTGGGGCCAGTGCTATGATGTGTCGTGTCAACTCGTACAACGAGGAGAAGCTTGATTTTACTACTACACGCCTTCTCCCTCACCCATGCGCGCGGTGGCTCGCAGACGAGGACAGACTTTTGCTTATAGTACTACAACAAGCTATCCCTCCCGCTCGCGGTGGACGGACATGCAGCAGTGGATTCGATACTGTAGAAGCAGTAGTAGTAACATCATTGTTCGTCTTCTTGAAGAGGCGAAGAGCCAAGTGCAACCCGAACGTGGCAGTTGCGAACCTTGGAGCATGCATATAGCCAGGCTCTTGCATGAGACAAAATTGCTATGTGAGCCCACTATTGTAGTACTTGCTAGTATAGCCCTGTAAACCAGAAAGGAGTATTTGCCTTTCTAGAGATTTCAACAAGTGACTAGACTACACCGAGACGGAGTACATATGGAGGAAAATGAGTGAATCTACACCATAAATAAATATGTAGTTCTCTCGTTTTCCTCTCGGCCTTGGTCGCGGTGCACAATATTGAGTATACTAGTACTATCGTCTTGAAATTTATGAAGTCACCATAGGCACCTCGTCGTCGACGGGGACGTCTCCTGACACGCGATAGACGCGAGTGGCAGTCGCCTCCATAGGTGCTTGAATGCCAAGGAGGGAGAGGGTAGCAGTTCCCGAGACGTTGAACGGTCAATGTTGCATCCTCAAATTACTCTACACGTAGAGGGAATTAATTGGAGAAGCAGAATAGAGCCAGCACGATGTGAATGCAACAGAGTTTGGATTCTCATATAAAGGCGCCCCACCACTCCAATCCATCTACTCCTTAGTCTCTGCGCAACACTGCTCACTCCAATCCAAGACCAAGTGATCAGAAGCCAGAAGCATCTATGGAGGCGATGGTCGCGAGCTGCAGTCGGCTATGCCAAATCATCCAAGGCGCCGGCCTGCGGCCCTGCACCGCGCAGCATTTCCAGATGGTGCTGGCGATCGCCGGCATCGTAGCCCTCGCCGACGCCGGCTTCGCCTCTCGCATGGACGACATGATGGTCAACTCCATCCGCAAGTTCGCCGCCGTCAAGAAGCGTGTAGCGAAAGCTGCTGCTAGTCCTGCCAGCCACCACGCTCATGCGCGAGGGAGGGACGCAACTTCACTGACTTACTGCTCCTGCCTTTGCGTCTATGACAAGTTGGCCCAACAGGTGGTTGGCCCACCTGTCATGCAGCCAAAGGCAGGTGCAGTTAAGGCACCGGAGCTCAGTCCGCGAGGGAGAGGGCGTTGTAGTAATCAAACTTCTCGGTCTTGTACGAGTTGACGCGACACATCAAAGCACTGCACTCGATATAAGTCTTTTTACACATTTCAGATGGACTACTACATACGGATGTATGTAGACATATTTTTCTTCGTATGTAGTCACTTGTTGCAATCTCTAAAAAGACTTATATTTGGAAACGGAGGGAGTACAACGCATGCATGCATGCCGTGACTTCCCTTTTGATACTTGCATGTGTTGATTTGATGCACCTTGCCAAATTTTGACTATAAATTTAACTAACCAAATTTTCATGCATGTCACAAAAAATTACGGGGCTGTTTGGATTGTGACTATGTTTGTCTTATGTTGCCACATTATTTTTCCCACACTTGCCACACTTGCCTAACTTGAGTTGCTCAAATTGTTAGACACACTTTGGCTTGCCTAAGGGAATCTTGCCACACTTTTTGTGTCTATGACATGTGGGGTTCACTGCTAATAAAAAAAATCTTGTCTTAGGTGTGGCTAATAAAAAGACTTATATTTAGGAACGGGGGGAGTAGAAAATATAAATAATAATGCATGTTGGGGCAACCCACGTTTCCGATAATTTTAGCCGTGGGCTTGTTCACAATTTTTACGAGGGGGTGGTTGTTCATTTAATGGAGGGACTTGTACCAGACTTGAACGATACAAAGTGCGACCTGGCACACCGTAACACCACTTGGAACAAGCGGGTAGCTATCTCAAAAAAAATCAACAACTAGAAAAAAACGGTGACCTGGCACGTAGTACACAATTTTAAATGATTGTTTTGATGGAGAGAAAAAGGAAAACTACCCCACTACGTATATATAGGCCGGAGCCTCCGCGCTTGCTTGCTAGGGTTGCTCTATTCACACACTCTCATCCTCTCCAGATCTAAACAAGATAGGGGTGGTAACACTGTCTTTCTCCCTTCAAAAAACACTGTCTTTCTATCCTCACCGCTGGTTACAGATCCGGACGTATCCCCCTCCGCCGGTGAAGGGGAGGAGGGGCAGCGTTTAGGCCGTCGTCGACAGGGAGGGAGGAGACCCACTGCCGTCCGCACCATTATCTCTGGCCGAGCGCCGGCACGGGAGGTCCTCCGGTCCCTTCGTCGTTGCCCTAGTGTGGGCGGATCCGGCCTCCCGCCGCCCACCTATCCACATCCCGACGACCTTCAGGTATATCTTCCTTCGAAACGCCTTAGCTCTACTTCCCCAGCGCGCTACGTCGCTGCATGTGCATCACTTTCTACCTCTCAGCCCCTCTCGGTCGGATGGTCCAACGTCACCTATTTTTCTTCTTCTATTGTTAAAGGTAAAGCTACTTCATGGAGTTGAATCTTATACTTGGTTCAAACAAGAAATAAAGTGGGGGTGGGGAATTTAGTATGTAGTACATCGGACTTGGTACAAATAGGAAGGAAAGGGGGTGAAAGTAGTATAGACTGGTCATCCAACCGGTCTCTTGGTCGAAAAGGGAAATATAGGGGTAACGCTGTACACAGTGGTATGACCAGGACTAGATTTGCTATCCACACATAGGACTAGGTGGCTAGACTGAACAAAAATGGGATCAACCCAGATATGTTTCTTGGATGTTTGTTTCTCGGGGCAACAAACTATGAATCACCACTTTATGCCCCTGTTTAGGTACATGGTGCTGGACTGTTGGTGCACCCACTGTCCATGCCCTTATACCAAATATTTAGCTGTTATTAATCTAATGCCCCTGGTAAAAATGAAGCCATGCCACTGTTATAAGCCATGACAAGTTAGCCAAATGTTTTTGCATGTAATTGTTTGAGACTCTGACTGTTTCCTCTGTAGCTTTTTGTGCAAACAGGGATATCCATTTCACCTGGTTGTTGTTGTGACCTTTTGGTGCACTGCACAAAACTCTTCTTAAAAGAAGTGACTTTTGTGCTGTTTAACTGGAATGTCAGAATGGAACAGTTGGTTCATTTCGGTGGAACTGCACAAAGGGAGATCTGTGTTCCAATCCTCATCATCCATATTGGCACCATAACCTTCCTTTAGGTAAGAATGATATTTAATGCATGTGTTCATCTCTATTTTGCGACTGCCATGAGAAAATAATGCTATTTTTTACTAGTACACTTGTACTCCCTCACTGACAAAACCAATTCTGAAATAGAAGGCCAATCATGTACTTGGTTTCATCAACTGGTGAGGAGAATGAGAAACAGAGCATGAAGAGGAAGAAGAAGAAGAGTAAACAGTGCCAAGGCGATCTTGCTGAAGCCAGAGGCCTCAGTCGAGGCCATTCAAGGGCTCCGGCAACGACTACCTTACATGTGAGACGATCCTCCAGGGAGCCCTTCCACTTCTGCTGTCTCACTTAATTAATTAGGAGTACTTAAGTACCACTAATTTATTGCTGCCTAATTTTCCTGTCGGAGTTAAACAAACCTTTAGTAGCACCCTATGCTGAATCATGTACGTGTGTATGTTTGTCTATGGAGGTGAATCATGTGGTGGAGCAGGGAGGGAATGCTAACTTTACCCATTAAGATAATGAGGGTGCTTCTATTTGTTAGTGTATGTTTCATCAACTAGTCCCACTATTACAGTAATCTCACTCTCTCAATATATGTGCCAACAGGGATGCTCGATTTTGGTGGAACTTCACAAAAACTTTGGGTGCTTCATTGCCTCGACAGCTTCCTTCCTTTCCTGTTAGTCGCTAATCTCGGCTTGCATTCTTCCTTTGCTGTCAGTCGCTTGGCTTATCTCGGCTTCCAGTCAAAGGAAATAGTAATTGATATGCTACCTCACACAGGTTGGTACTGGTCTTTATCCTGATTATTGTGCTTGTCATATGTATTGGTAATTTGGTATTGTGCTATTGTTTGCCGATTTCATAAAGGAGTAACTTGGAGCCTGAACTCGCAAGCAAATCATTATATCGGGTGATTTCAGTAGAACTGCACAAAAAGATCAGATGGACAGGTACTTATGCTGCTGCTATGTACTCCAAAGTTCACTCAGACAAGCATCGATGTTGACAAGAAGAAGTGCCTATATTCATTCGAGTATCAACCGGCGTCAACCAATTGTCAAACTCCAAGTATTAGGAGAGTGAACGCCAAAAATATTGCTTGGCGCATAGCCCAGAAAAACACAGTCCAGTCTTTGGTCCCAACTTGTGCCTTTTGGTTATCGGCACATATGGTAGCGAACTGTATGGCATGGAGTCTAAAGATTCCAGACAAGTTGGTTGACGCGTATATTCATCTGGCACTTAATCAGTCTGCACGCCAGGGATGCTCCATTTCAGTTGAACTGCACAAAAAATTTGGGTGGTTCATTTTCTCAACCGCCTCCTTTCTCGTCTGCAATGTAGAATTTTGGCGAGATACAGGACCAAGATGAGCCAGTAAACTAGTTGGATGAAAGTAGTGGCCAAGTTGCTCAAACCTCCCTCGGCACGAGGCCACTATTTGAGGATAAACCTACAAGCAAAGTTCAGATTGTCTGTGCTGCCTCTTATGTACTCGAAAGTTTACTCGTACAAGCATTAATTTTAGCAAGAAGTACCTCCGACTGAACACCATTTACCAGTCTGCAATGTAGAATTTTGGCGAGCTACAGGACCAAGATGAGCCAGTAAACTAGTTGGATGAAAGTAGTGGCCAAGTTGCTCAAACCTCCCTCGGCACGAGGCCACTATTTGAGGATAAACCTACAAGCAAAGTTCAGATTGTCTGTGCTGCCTCTTATGTACTCGAAAGTTTACTCGTACAAGCATTAATTTTAGCAAGAAGTACCTCCGACTGAACACCATTTACCAGTCTGTACCCTAGGTAATTAAAGTTCGTCCATGGATCATATTGGCTGTGATCTCAATCATTTGGATGCATAAACATACTGAACATGTGTATATCTGAATCTTTTTGTGAATTATCTATGAATATTGTTGTGTGATCTATCAATCATTTGGATCCATAGACATGCTGAACTTGTGTATATATGAATCTTTTGAGTTGTTGATAGTGAATGTTGGCTATGAATATGAACGTGTCCTGTGAACCTGAGTTTGATACGAATGTTTACCTTTTCTGTTGTGCTTGTGTGTGAACTTGTTAGTATGCCTACTGTGGGGTATGTGACGTGTGGGTGTCAACGGCACACCTTCTTCCCGAGAAGAATTGCACGTGCTTTGTTAGGGTAGCAACGGCGCATCAGCTCTTTTTAATCTTTTTGCTCTGTGTTGCCCCCTCCCCCGCTCAACCCCTGCCGTAATGTGTTTGGCCTCAAAACAAACATAGTACTGCGTTGTTTTGGGGGCTTGATGAAAAATTGAGTGCTGGTTTCTGTAGGTTGGCCCGCCCGGCAAATGGGCTGCTGGTCCAGCACGGACTAGGAGGCTAAAAATACAAGTAATATGGTGCAGAGTCAAGTAAAAAAAGCCATCGAGAGCCATCCACTGAAGAAAAAAAATCGCTCCTGATGTGCTTCTTTAGTCGTGCCGCCGACCCCCTCTATAATCCTGTTCGCTCGGGGATCTGGTATCATTTTTTTCCAGAAGGCGAACAAGTATCAGCTAGGCCTAGGTTTTGTATTTTAACATGCGTAGCCCACGACATACGGTGACAGTGGTTTCAACTTATTTTTGAGGTCCATACTGGCCTATGGGCTTTTTCTTAAAGATCGGCAGCCCAATGTATTTTTTTAACCACATTATATATATTTATATTATTACTATTATCGTATATTTTATAGAGACTTATATATACATTATAAAAACATCCCACGTGTTATTAACTTATAAAAGTAAATACCATTCAGCATGGATGGTGAGCTATCTCAAAAACTTATAAAAGTAAATGTTTAACAGAAGTTGGCAAGGAAAATCCTGGTTGTTTTTGACTCACAGGCAAGGAAAATCCTGGTGATTGCGTACAAAAGCTTGCGAAGATTTTAAGGACCAATGTAATAATAACGCGCTCATTTTTATTTTGAGCAATAACTCGCTAATTTGTTAATTATGTATTAAAAAATGTGCCTCTCCGGTTTATTTTTGATATTAATTGCTCCTTCTAACATAACATTATATATATAACGAGCCCAGCTAATTCGTGTATTTGAAGGAAGTGCAAATGGGCTGGGATTTCTTACATAATATAAATGGGCCGCATTGACGCGAAATTATTTGTTCACCCAGCCCAGCAAATGGACTGTACATTCTAGAAAACATGGGTTAAATATATGCCACATTTTTGCAGGCTGACATGTGGGCCAATAGGTCGAAGCCTACGCAGGGCGTTGTCAACTTGGTCGGCATGCACCTTCAATCTCTCGTCTTCTTCCTCCAGCGTCGCCGGGACCGCCTGGTCCGGCCTCCGGCGGCTAGCGGCTTTGCTTAGCACGCATCGCTGCGAAGCGCTACCCCACCGCCGGCCAGGCTATCCCTCCACCCCTCCACACCTCCTGTTATTCTCCACCGACTGCAGCCCCACGCCGCACCAGAACCAGTTATAACCCTTCTCCTCCACTCAATCTGTGACTCCACTGCCGCGTCTTCCCATCTCCGAGTCGTTCCCGTCCGGGGCCTCGCCGTCGTCCACCGCCTCGCTGCGCTCGGTGTGGCATGGTCAACAAACGAGAGTCATCGGAAGAGGACTGTACGTGGAGAGCCTGACGGCTGGGACCCACGAGGTCCATGGTCGCACACAAGGAAAGTTCCTCCTTATTAAGCTGAAAAAATGTTTCCTCCACCTGACAGCTAGGACCCACCAGCTGTATCTTTGCACGGAAGGAAGTGCCTCCTTGTTATGCGAAAAAAATTATTCCTCCCGTTGACAGCTGGGACCCGTCAGATTTGGTGGCTGACTTGTGGGCCTACTAAGCGGACATGTACGTAGGGCTTTGTCAACTTAATCAACAAATGATTCTAGCAGCTGGACCGTTGGATGTTAATCCAACAGCCGTGCTCCTTCTTCAACCTCTGTTCTTGCTCCTGTCTCCCATGGGCGGCACCGCGGCTGTGCTGCCGCGCACCCGAACCAGTCAAGTTTCCCACTCCTCTCCATCTGCGACTCCACTGCCCCGTCTTCCCCATCTCCGGGTCGTTCCAGTCTGGGGCCTCGCCGTCGTCCACCGGCCTTTGGTGCGCTCGGCACGGTGTGGTCAACGTGGTCAACAACCGAGAGTCATCGGAAGATGACTGTACGTGAGAGGCTGACAGTGGGGACGCACCACGCCCATGGACGCATGCATGCAACGGAACGCGGCGTGGTCAACGTGGTCAAGGAACGACTTCCATCGGAAGTGTACTGTACGTGGAGAGGCTGACAGCTGGGTCCACAGCCGCAGCAAGGAAGTGCCTCCTTATTACGCGGAAAATAATGATTCCTCCACCTAACAGCAGGGACCCACCGGACGGGCCACCGTATTTTGTGAAAAAAAACGTTTCCCCGTGACTGCTGGGACCCACGGGACAGGTCACCGTATTTCGGGAAAAAAATGTCCCCCCGGCTGTCAGCTCGGACCCACCGGAAGTGCTTCCTTATTACGCACAAAAAAATGAATACTCCCCCTGCTAGTTCGGACCCACCTTGGTGGGTGGCTGACTTGTGGGCCTACTAAGTTGACGGGGACGGAGGGCCTTGTCAACTTAGTCAATATGAACGATTCTAGCTCCAGTGACCGTACGATGTCCATCCAACGGCCGTAGTGCTTCTTCAACCTCTGGTCTTCTTGCTCCAGCCGCCCAAAGCAGTGCCGGTCATGCCGCATGCTCCTGCGTCCCGTGGTCGGCTGTGCTGTCGTGGAGGCCTCACCGCCCCCTACTATTCCCACCGCTGGCCAGGCCCTGCGGCGACGGCAGCCTCACACCGCAGCCGAACCAGTGAACCCTCGTACTCCTCTCCGCGCGGGCTTCCACTGCCGCGTCTTCCCCGGCTCCGCGTCGTCCCCTTCCTAGGCCTCGCCGTTGTCCACCGGCTGGTGCTCTCGGCGCGGCGTGGTCAACGTGGTCAAGGAACAGCCTCCATCAGACATGGATTGTACGTGGAGAGGCTGACAGCTGGGTCCACGGCCGCAGCAAGGAAGTGCCTCCTTATTACGTGCAAAACAATTATTCCTCCACCTGACAGCGGGGACCCACCGGACGGGCCACCGTGTTTCGCGAAAAAAACGTTTCCCCCTGACTGCTGGGACCCACCAGCTACATCTTCGCACGCAAGGAAGTGCGTCCGGGCAAAAAAAACGATTCGCCCCCTGACTGCTGGGACCCACCAGCTACATCTTCGCATGCAAGGAAGTGCCTGACAGTCGGGACCCACCTGGTCGAAGCGTACGTAGCGTTGTCATTCTGGTCGCGAACGTGTATGTACATACTAGTCGATGTAGAGGCGCGCACGTGTCGTAGTAGAGGCGCGCACGTAGCATGTACACGTACGTACAGCGGCCAGTGTGCAAGAAAGAAAATACGGCCACGTACGTACATACGAGCAGGGTCTCGAACGCCTACTCGCGCATACGTACGGCCAGGGCTCGTGTACATGGCTGGGTCGGAACGGATAAACTACGTCGTCGTCATGTTCATGGGGAGGCAACGGAATGCGTCGTGTTCATCGGGAGGCAACGGAACGCGTGGGAGCCAACCGGCTTGGACGGAACAGCCGATGGAAACGAGGCCTGGCGTACCGCAGAATGGAGGAAACGGCCTTGTGTTCGACTGGCCATGTTCGAAACAGGATCCTGTTCATCGGGAGGGGTCTAGCGTACCGCAAAACGGAGGAAACGGACCTCATACAGTCGAAACGGGGGTCCTGTTGATCGGGAGGGGTGTGGCGTACCGCAAAACGGTGGAAACTGACTTGTGTTGGAGCGCTACGGTCGAAACGGGGGTCCTGTTCATCGGGAGGGGTGTGGCGTACCGCAAAACGGGACTCCACGGGATACTGTTCATCTCCACCGTCGACCCCTCTAGCCTCCACGGGCTACTGTTCATCCACCGTCGACCTCCTCCAGCCTCCACCTGCGACTGTTCATCCACGGGCTCCTGTTCATCCAGCCTCCACCGCGCACTAATCCACCGGCTACTGTTCAACCAGCCCTCTCCACGGGCTCCTATTCAACCACCCCTCCACGGGCTACTGTTCATCCAGCCCTCCACCGTCTACTGTTCATCCAGCCCTCACGGGGTGGTCCTGTTCATCCAGCCCTCCACGGGGTCCTGTTCATCCAGCCCCAACCGGCTCGATCGATCGGGGTCCTGTTCATCCAGAGGCAACACCACGGGGTACTGTTCATCCACCCCCACCGGGAACTGTTCATCCAAACCCCCAGCAACGCTCACTGTTCATCCAGAGGCAGCATCGACCGACTTCAGTTAGTAGCAGTAGCGAAGGAATCGCTCGATCGGGTTCAGTTAACAGCCATCGATCGATCGCTCGGGTTCAGTAACGCGTAGCCTGCAGTGCAATCGCTCGGGTTCAGTTAGAGCCCAACGCCTCGCTCGAGTTCAGTTAGAGCCCAACGCCTTCGCACCCACGCGCGTGCGTGTACGAGAGAAACGCGCATCGCTCGGCCCCGACCACCAACCATAACCGGGAACACCCCGATATTTTCCTCGCCCTCGCTTCTACCATGTTTTTTTCCGTCATGGACGGCCCAAAGAATGTCATGCAGCTGCGTCTCCGGCCGCCTAGGAAGAAAAGCCCATTTTCTGTCATGATTCTTTGTCATAGAAGTAGGACCCCACCACATCTATGATGATACCGGGTTTTGTCACACTTATCGTCATAGAAGTGTCATAAGTATGACAGAATAAAATTTCGTTCGGCCCAAAATGTCACGGATGTGTCTTTTTCTTGTAGTGTATGTCCATGGCTTGCGCTCATATATTGCATAAAAGTTGAAAGAGTTTGAAAAGGCTAAGTATGAAACAATTTCTTGGCTTGTCATCGGGGTTGTGCATGATGGGAGCATTTTGTGTGACGAAAATGAAGCATGGCCTATGTTATTTTGATAAGACATAATTGCTTGGTTAGCATGCTTGAAGTATTACTATTTTTATGTCAATATTAAAACTTTGTCTAGAATCTTTTGGATCTAAACATTCATGCCACAATAAAGAGAATTACATTGAAAAATTATGTTAGGTAGCATTCCACATCAAAAAATCTGTTTTATCATTTACCTACTCGAGGACGAGCAGGAATTAAGCTTGGGGATGCTTGATACGTCTCCAACGTATCTATAATTTTTTATTGTTCCATGCTATTATATTATCTGTTTTGGATGTTTAATGGGCTTTATTACGCTCTTTTATATTTTTTTTGGGACTAACCTATTAACCGAAGGTCCAGTGCAAACTGCTTTTTTTTGCCTATTTCAGTGTTTCGCAGAAAAGGAATATCAAACGAAACGAAACCTTCGCGAGGATCTTTTTTGGAACAAACGCAATCCAGGAGACTTGGAGTGGAAGTCAAGGAAGCAACGAGGCAGCCACGAGGCAGGAGGGCGCGCCCAGGGGGTAGGCGCGCCCCCACCCTCGTGGGCCCCTCGTAGCTCCACTGACCTACTTCTTTCACCTATATATACTCTTATACCCTGAAAACATCCAGGAGATCCACGAAACCACTTTTCCACCGCCGCAACCTTCTGTACCCGTGAGATCCCATCTTGGGGCCTTTTCCGGTGATCTGCCGGAGGGGGATTCGATCACGGAGGGCTTCTACATCAACACCATAGCCTCTCCGATGATGTGTGAGTAGTTTACCACAGACCTTCGGGTCCAGAGTTATTATCTAGATGGCTTCTTCTCTCTCTTTGGATCTCAATACAAAGTTCTCCTCGATCTTCTTGGAGATCTATTCTATGTAATACTCTTTTGCGGTGTGTTTGCCGAGATCCGATGAATTGTGGGTTTATGAACTTGATTATCTATGAATATTATTTGGTTCTTCTCTGAATTCTTATATGCATGATTTGATATCTTTGCAAGTCTCTTCGAATTATCGGTTTAGTTTGGCCTACTAGATTGATCTTTCTTGCAATGGGAGAAGTGCTTAGCTTTGGGTTCAATCTTGCGGTGCTCGATCCCAGTGACAGAAAGGGAAACGACACGTGTTGTATTGTTGCCATCGAGGATAAAAAGATGGGGTTCATATCATATTGCTTGCGTATATCCCTCTACATCATGTCATCTTGCCTAATGCGTTACTCCATTCTTATGAACATAATACTCTAGATGCATGCTGGATAGCGGTCGATGTGTGGAGTAATAGTAGTAGATGCAGAATCGTTTCAATCTACTTGACACGGACGTGATGCCTATATTCATGATCATTGCCTTAGATATCATCATAACTATGCACTTTTCTATCAATTGCTCGGCAGTAATTTGTTCACCCACCGTAATACATGCTATCTTGAGAGAAGCCACTAGTGAAACCTATGGCCCCCGGGTCTACTTTATATCATATAAGTTTCCGATCTATAATTCCAGTTTACTAGTAATTTTGTAATCTTTACTTTCCTATCTATACAACAAAAATACCAAAAATATTTATCTTACTATCTTTATCAGATCTCACTTTTGCAAGTGGTCGTGAAGGGATTGACAACCCTTTATCGCGTTGGTTGCAAGGTTCTTGATTGTCTGTGCAGTTACTAGGCGATTTGCGTGTAGTCTCCTACTGGATTGATACCTTGGTTCTCAAAAACTAAGGGAAGTACTTACGCTACTTTGCTGCATCACCCTTTCCTCTTCAAGGGAAAACCAACGCAAGCTCAAGAGGTAGCAAGAAGGATTTCTGGCGCTGTTGCCGGGGAGATCTACGCACAAGTCAAGACATACCAAGTACCCATCACAAACTCTTATCCCTCGCATTACATTATTTGCCAATTGCCTCTCGTTTTCCTGTCCCCCACTTCACCCTTGCCGTTTTATTCGCCCTTTTCCGTCCGCTTCTTTCCGCTTGCTTCTTGTTTGCTTGTGTGTTGGATTGATTGTTTGTCACGATGGCTCTAGACAATACTAAATTGTGTAAATTTTCCAATACCAACAACAATGATTTTATTAGCACTCTGATTGCTCCTATTACCAATGCTGAATCTTGTGAAATTAATGCCGCTTTGTTGAATCTTGTCATGAAAGATCAATTTTCTGGCCTTCGTAGTGAAGATGCCGCTACCCCTCTAAACAACTTTGTTAATTTGTGCGATATGCAAAAGAAGAAAGATGTGGATAATGATATTGTTAAATTGAAGCTATTTCCATTTTTGCTTAGAGATCGTGCTAAAACTTGGTTCTCTTCTTTGCCTAAAAATAGTATTGATTCATGGAATAAGTGCAAAGATGCTTTTATCTCCAAGTATTTTCCTCCCGCTAAGATCATCTCTCTTAGAAACGATATTATGAAAATTAAGCAACTTGATCATGAGCATGTTGCACAAGCTTGGGAGAGGATGAAACTAATGATACGTAATTGCCCTACACATGGTTTGAATTTATGGATGATTATACAATTTTTATGCCGGATTGAATTTTGCTTCTAGAAATCTTTTAGATTCGGCCGCGGGAGGCACCTTTATGGAAATCACTTTAGGAGAAGATACTAAACTCCTAGATAATATTATGGTTAATTATTCTCAATGGCATACCGAAAGATCTACTAGTAAAAAGGTTCATGCGATAGAAGAGATTAATGTTTTGAGTGGAAAGATGGATGAACTTATGAAATTGTTTGCTAATAAGAGTGTTTCTTCTGATCCTAATGATATGCCTTTGTCTACTTTGATTGAGAATAATAATGAATCTATGGATGTAAATTTTGTTTGTAGGAACAATTTTGGTAACAGCGCGTATAGAGCAAACTTTAATTCTAGGCCATTCCCTAGTAATTCCTCTAATAATTATGGTAATTCCTACAACAACTCTTATGGAAATTTTAATAAGATGCCCTCTGATTTTGAGACTAGCGTTAGAGAATTTATGAATTCGCAAAAGAATTTCAATGCTTTGCTTGAAGAAAAATTGTCTAAGATTGATGAGTTGGCTAGGAACGTGGATAGAATTTCTCTTGATGTTGATTCTTTGAAACTTAGAGCTATTCCACCTAAGCATGATATCAACGAGTCCCTCAAAGCTATGAGAATTTCCATTGATGAGTGCAAATAAAGAACCGCTAGGATGCGTGCTAAAAAAGATTGCTTTGTGAAAGAGTGTTCTTCTAGTTTTGATGACAACAATAATGAAGATCTAAAAGTGATTGATTTGTCTCCTATTAAATCTTTGTTTTCCAATATGAATCTTGATAAAGATGGGACTGGAGATGACTCAACTTTAGTTAAAAGGCATCTCAATGATTCGAAGTTTTTAGATCTTGATGCAAAGATTGGTAAAAGTGGGATTGAAGATGTCAAAACTTTTCATAGCAATGAACCCACTATTTTGGATTTCAAGGAATTTAATTATGATAATTTTTCTTTGATAGATTGTATTTCCTTGTTGCAATCCGTGTTAAATTCTCTCATGCTTATAATCAAAATAAATCTTTTACCAAACATATCGTTGATGCTTTAATGCAATCCTATGAAGAAAAGCTTGAATTAGAAGTTTCTATCCCTAGAAAACTTTATGATGAGTGGGAACCTACTATTGAAATTAAGATTACAAATCATGAATGCTATGCTTTATGTGATTTGGGTGCTAGTGTTTCCATGATTCCAAAAACTTTGTGTGATGTGCTAGGTTTCCATCAATTTGATGATTGTTCTTTAAATTTGCATCTCGCGGATTCCACCATTAAGAAACCTATGGGAAGGATTAATGATGTTCTTATTGTTGAAAACAGGAATTATGTGCCCATATATTTTATTTTCCTTGATATAGATTGCAATCCTACATGTCCTATTATTCTTGGTAGACCTTTCCTTAGAACGGTTGGTGCAATTATTGATATGAAAGAAGGAAATATTAGATTCCAATTTCCATTAAGGAAAGGCATGGAACACTTTCTTAGGAATAAAATTAAATTACCTTATGAATCTATTATGAGAGCCACTTATGGATTGCATACCAAAGATGACAATACCTAGATCTGTTCTTGTTTTTTATGCCTAGCTAGGGGCGTTAAACGATAGCGCTTGTTGGGAGGCAACCCAATTTTATTTTTGTTCCTTGCCTTTTGTTTTTGTTTAGTAATAAACAATTCATCTAGCTTTTGTTTAGATGTGGTTTTATGTTTTAATTAGTGTTTGTGCCAAGTAGAACCAATAGGATCTTCTTGGGTGATAGTTCTTTGATCTTGCTGAAAAAGACAGAAACTTTGCCCTCACGGATATAATTGTTAAAATTCACTAGAACGTGATAAAATACCAATTATTTTTGCAGTAGATCAATATACAAATTATACAGGTTTTCCTTGTTTTTCAGAATGTTTGGAGTTCCAGAAGTATTCGAACAATTCAGATTTCTACAGACTGTTCTGTTTTTGACAGATTCTGTTTTTCGTGTGTTGTTTGCTTATTTTGATGAATCTATGGCTAGTATCGGGGGGTATGAACCATAGAGAAGTTGGAATACAGTAGGTTTAACACCAATATAAATAAATAATGAGTTCATTACAGTACCTTATGGTGGTGATTTGTTTTCTTACACTAACGGAGCTCATGAGATTTTCTGCTTAAGTTTTGTGTTGTGAAGTTTTCAAGTTTTTGGGTAAGATTTGATGGATTATGGAATAAGGAGTGGCAAGAGCCTAAGCTTGGGGATTAACAAGGCACCCCAAGGTAAAATTCAAGGACAACCAAAAGCCTAAGCTTGGGGATGCCCCGAAAGGCATCTCCTCTTTCGTCTTCGTCTATCGGTAACTTTACTTGGGGCTACATTTTTATTCACCACATGATATGTGTTTTTCTTGGAGCGTCTTGTATGATTTGAGCATTTCCTTTTTAGTTTACTACAATAATCCTTGCTGTACACACCTTTTGGGAGAGACACACATGAATCGAAATTTATTAGAATACTCTATGTGCTTCACTTATATCTTTTGAGCTAGATAAATTTTGCTCTAGTGCTTCACTTATACCTTTTTAGAGCACGGTCGTGATTTTATTTAATAGAAATTATTGATGTCTCATGCTTCACTTATATTATTTTGAGAGTCTTTTAGAACAGCACGGTAATTTGCTTTGGCTATAAAATTAGTCCTAATATGATAGGCATCCAAGATGGGTATGATAAAAACATTCATATAGAGTGCATTAAATACTATGATAAATTTTATACTTGATAGTTGTTTTGAGATATAAAGGTGGTAATGTTAGAGTCATGCTAGTTGGGTAATTGTGGAATTGAGAAATACTTGTGTTCAAGATTGCAAGTCCCGTAGCATGCACGTATGGTAAACGGTGTGTGACAAATTTGAAGCATGGGGTGTGATTTGATTGCTTTCCTTATGAGTGGTGGTCGGGGATGAGCGATGGTCTTTTCCTACCAATCTATCCCTCTAGGAGCAGGCGTGTAGTGCTTAGTTTTGATGACTTGTAGATTTTTGCAATAAGTATGTGAGTTCTTTATGACTAATGCTGAGTCCATGGATTATACGCACTCTCACCCTTCCATCATTGCTAGCCTCTTCGGTACCGTGCATTGCCATTTCTCACCTTAAGAGTTGGTGCAAACTTCGCCGGTGCATCCAAACCCCGTGATATGATATGCTCTATCACACATAAGCCTCCTTATATCTTCCTCAAAACAGCCACCATACCTACCTATTATGGCATTTCCATAGCCATTCCGAGATATATTGCCATGCAACTTTCCACCATTCCGTTTATTATGACACGCTCCATCACTGTCATATTGCTTTGCATGATCATGTAGTTGACATCGTATTTGTGGCAAAGCCACCTTCATAATTCTTTCATACATGTCGCTCTTGGTTCATTGCATATCCCGGTACACCACCGAAGGCATTCACATAGAGTCATATTTTGTTCTAAGTATCGAGTTGTAATTCTTGAGTAGTAAATAAATAGAAGTGTGATGATTTTCATTATTAGAGCATTGTCCCATGTGAGGAAAGGATGATGGAGACTATGATTCCCCCACAAGTCGGGATGAGTCTCCGGACGAAAAAATATAAAAAAGAAAGAGGCCAAAGAAGCCCAAATAAAAAAGAGGCCAAAGAGGCCCAAATAAAAAATATAATAAAAAATGAGAGAAAAAGAGAGAAGGGACAATGTTACTATCCTTTTCCACACTTGTGCTTCAAAATAGCACCATGATCTTCATGATAGAGAGTTTCTTATCTTATCACTTTCATATACTAGTGGGAATTTTTCATTATAGAACTTGGCTTGTATATTCCAATGATGGGCTTCCTCAAAATGCACTAGGTCTTCGTGAGCAAGCAAGTTGGATGCACACCCACTTAGTTTCTTTTGATGAGCTTTCATATATTTATAGCTCTAGTGCATCCGTTGCATGGCAATCCCTACTCCTCGAATTGACATCAATTGATGGGCATCTCCATAGCCCGTTGATTAGCTGCGTCAATGTGAGACTTTCTCCTTTTTTGTCTTCTCACATAACCCCCATCATCATATGCTATTCCACCCATAATGCTATGTCCATGGCTTGCGCTCATATATTGCGTAAAAGTTGAAAGAGTTTGAAAAGGCTAAGTATGAAACAATTGCTTGGCTTGTCATTGGGGTTGTGCATGATGGGAGCATTTTGTGTGACGAAAATGAAGCATGGCCAAACTATATGATTTTGTAGGGATACGCTTTCTTTGGCTATGTTATTTTGATAAGACATAATTGCTTGGTTAGCATACTTGAAGTATTACTATTTTTATGTCAATATTAAAACTTTGTCTAGAATCTTTTGGATCTAAACATTCATGCCACAATAAAGAGAATTACATTGAAAAATTATGTTAGCTAGCATTCCACATCAAAAATTATGTTTTATCATTTACCTACTCGAGGACGAGCAGGAATTAAGCTTAGGGATGCTTGATACGTCTCCAACGTATCTATAATTTTTTATTGTTCCATGCTATTATATTATCTGTTTTGGATGTTTAATGGGCTTTATTATGCTCTTTTATATTATTTTTGGGACTAACCTATTAACCAAAGGCCCAGTGCAAATTGCTGTTCTTTGCCTATTTCAGTGTTTCGCAGAAAAGGAATATCAAACGGAATCCAAACGGAACGAAACCTTCGCGAGGATCTTTTTTGGAACAAACGCAATCCAGGAGACTTGGAGTGGAAGTCAAGGAAGCAACGAGGCAGCCACGAGGCAAGAGGGCGTGCCCCCACCCTCATGGGCCGCTCGTAGCTCCACTGACCTACTTCTTTCACCTATATATACTCTTATACCCTGAAAACATCCAGGAGAGCCACGAAACCACTTTTCCACCACCGCAACCTTCTGTACCCGTGAGATCCCATCTTGGGGCCTTTTTCGGTGATCTGCCAGAGGGGGATTTGATCACGGAGGGCTTCTACATCAACACGATAGCCTCTCTGATGATGTGTGAGTAGTTTACCACAGACCTTCGGGTCCATAGTTACTAGCTAGATGGCTTCTTCTCTCTCTTTGGATCTCAATACAAAGTTCTCCTCGATCTTCTTGGAGATCTATTCTATGTAATACTCTTTTGCGGTGTGTTTGCCGAGATCCGATGAATTGTGGGTTTATGAACTTGATTATCTATGAATATTATTTGGTTCTTCTCTGAATTCTTATATGCATGATTTTATATCTTTGCAAGTCTCTTTGAATTATCGGTCTAGTTTGGCCTACTAGATTGATCTTTCTTCCAATGGAAGAAGTGCTTAGCTTTGGGTTCAATCTTGCGGTGCTCGATCCCAGTGACAGAAAGGGAAACGACATGTCCTGTATTGTTGCCATCGAGGATAAAAAGATGAGGTTTATATCATATTGCTTGAGTTTATCCCTCTACATCATGTCATCTTGCCTAATGCGTTACTCCGTTCTTATGATGTCACATCCTAGCTAGTTCATGCATTAGAGTGTTGCATCATGTCTACTTTTCATAGAAAGTTGAAATGGGGATGACAGGAACCCCCAGCACCCCCCTGAACACTACTAGGGTTTACTAAAATCCTTTTCAATTAACCTGAAATGCCCTTCATAAATGTTCACCATCTTTGGTCCTAGCTAAACCCTCTGCCAAAAATGGTTTCTTATTTTTGGAGGCTATTCTGGATTTTTGCACCAAGCCATAAGTATTTGCATTTGGGCAATTTAAATCCTATAAATATTTTAAAATGCCCAAATAATCTTGAAGGTATTTTTAGGCTGTTGAGAATATTTTCAAATGTGCCTCTGAATATTTTCAGGTTTTTCCTAAATGGAATAGTATTTCTACTATTTCAAAACACAGAACAGAAACAAATAAAAAGAAAAACAGAAAGCAGAGAGAGAATCTTACCTGGCAGCCCACTGGCCGGCCCAGCACTGTGCTGGCCCGCGCCAGTCAGCTGCTTCCTCCCGCCAGAGCAGGCAGAGAGGTGACGCCGGCGTGCGCGAGCTCGCCACGGCGCCACCTGCTTGCCGCTTCGCCCGTGGACGAGCTGGACGACCCCCACGTCGCGCCCCCGAGCCCCTGGACACCTCCATTCGCCCCCTGCACCTCTCCCTCGCCTCCCTCCACCATGGCCGACGCAGCCGCTGCCACCTCGCCGACGTAGCCGTAGCCACCGCCGTCTCCGCGTCACCTGACCGTGTCCAGCAGCTCCGCCGTCGCCTTCTCCTTCGAGCAGGTCGGGCCCCGAGCGCTCGCTTGCCCCGAAGCCACTGCTCCGACCTCGCCTTCACCGCCCACCGCCGGAGATCCCCTTCGCCGTCACCACCGCAGCAGTTCGTCCCCGACAGCGCCGCCTAGCTCATCGTCCTTGCCGTGAGCTTCTGCCCCTTCCCCTTCCTCTCATTCTTGCTGCCGCCCTCTGCCTCGACCGCAACAAGCAGCACCGCACGCGCCGCCGCCGAGCTCGTCGCCGACGATGCTCCGGCCACCCAACGGGCACGCCACCATGCCCAACGAGTTCACCTCGTCACGTAGGCCACGTAGGACCTGGCCTTGAGCCTCCAAGAGCACCACAACGATGGGTCCGACCTCACCCGTACCCCGGCAGCCGCACAGCTCGTCGCCGGCGTCATTTCCGGCGACCCCGAGCTTCACCTCCACCACCAATCGACGCGGGTTGCTCCCAGCTACGCGTAGGTGCCCTCCGCCGCCCCTTTGGTCGCCGGAGGAGGAATCCCGCAGCCTCCGCCGCGTCTGGACGTCGCCGGCGGCTAAACGCCGGCGAGTCAGCATGGTTTGACCACGGGTTTGACTCCCCAGAGTTACTGACAGTGGGGCCCGCCTGCTAATTAACCTGAGTTAGAGTTAAATTAATTCTAATTAGTTTAGCTAACTAACAGTGACACTGACACAGGGGACCCACACGTCAGGTTTGACCTGGACTGCCCCGTTGACCGCTGACGTCATCATGACACACCGCTGACGTAATAAACAATTTGATTACTGGAATTATTTCTATACAGGAAATTCCAGAAAATATCACAAACTTCAAAAAATCATAGAAAATAATCTATAGCTCAGAATGGAAAGATTTATATATGAAAAATGATCAGAAAAATCCATTCTATCCATCTGTACTGGTTTCATGCATGTTTAAGCAAATTAACCTGCTGTTTAATGCAGAACAAGATAAAGCACTAATAAGGGCCATTTATGAACTTGGAATTTGAATCTTTGATTCAAAATAGTCCAAACCCATCTGGTCTTAGTTGCATTAGCCCAATACATCCATTTTGCCATGTCTCATGCATGCATCATATTGTTGCACTTTGCTTGGTGTTGATTGTGCTTCGATGTGTTCTTCGTGGTAGGTTCTGCCTCCGAGGATATTCACGAGTATCCAACTGAAGGGCAGTATTCCACCACCACTCCGTCAGGCAAGCAACCCATTGATCATTTCGATACAAACCCATCTTCTCGCTTCTGCTCTCATTTACTGCATTAAGACAACGCGATTCAAACTGCTGTGTGTTGCGGTAGTTGAACCCACTTTCCTTTGCATGACCTGTCATTGCCACAGTAACTAGATGAAACCCACTAGCATGTGTAGGAGTTGATTGAGCCATGTTGTGTTCCTACAATGCTATGCTTGCTACGCTTAGAGTCGTGTCAGGTCTGGCTCATCAGGGTGATGAACTAGAGTGAAAGCATGTGTCGGTAATGAGAGTGAGGTGTTGAATACGTTTTGGTAAAGGTATCGATGAGAGGCCATGTAGGAGTACATGGTGGGTTGTTTCATTGAGACCGTCCCTAAGAACTGAGATCTGTATGCGTGATTTAAGATTCAGCTACTACCACGCATTGGGCCCGAAACCAATGGACCCCCTCGGCTTCTTAATCACCCTTGTCCTCTGTCCAGGAGTTGCACGTAGTTTCTGGTGTTTGTAGTAAGCTGGAGGCCGTGGACAGCGCTGACCCGAGGGGTGGGCTGTGATGCGGTAGGCTCGTGGCCCGGTGTACCGAGTCGCCCGTTTGGTGTCTCGGGAACCCTGCACACATCGTTCGGGGCCGTATGTGGAAACCTCGGCCGGACTCCCTGCGGATGGAACCTGAATAGGCGATAAACCTGGACTAGAGACTCGAGTGTTTAGGTAGGCTGTGGCCGACACCCACGTTGGGCTTCCGCTTGAAGGTTGCCGAGTACATGTCGTGTAACGACGGTAAGTGGTGAGAGCGTGTGTGACGAAGTACACCCCTGCAGGGTATAAAACTATTCGAATAGCCGCGTCCGCGGTAAAGGACTACTTGGTCGCTTATGCAGTTCATAGACAAGTAAATGGATACTACTAAAAGCCTCAAGATAAGTGTGAGTACCGCGGATGGCTCTCTCGTGGGATGACGAGGGAGGATCCACGGTGGAGTATTGAGATGGTGATTAGTGGACTCGTGTGCGAAAACTATTTTACAAGTGGTGTCTCGTAGGATAGCTTAGCCAAGAGTCAAAGCTGGCTTGCTGCAATAACTCCACTACCTTCTTGAGAATGTACATGTATAGTAGGATCTGTTGTAAGACTTGCTGAGTACCTTTGTACTCATGTTGCTTCAATTACTGTTTTCAGACGACAACACCGCCCCTTCCGATGGGTTCTATGTAGATCTCGACGATGACGAGTGACTTGCCACCCAGGTGGTGATCTAAGCTTGTGAAGGGCCTACGTAGATAGACAGGCTTCGTCAAGCCTTCTTTCTTTCTAGTGTCTGTACCCAGACAAGTTGCTTCCGCATGTGCTTGTATGATTGTATGACTTGAGTGTCGGGTCATGTGACCCCTATCTGTATGAACATGTTATGTATGGCTCTCCGGAGCCCTTTAAATAAAGTACTTTGAGTTGTAGAGTTTTGTTGTGATGCCATGTTGTATTTACACATATCGAGCATATTGTGTGTATGATTGAAATGCTTGGTATGTGTGGGATCCGACAATCTAGTTGTTTATCCTTGGCAGCCTCTCTTATGGGGAAATGTAGTCTAGTGCCTCCTTGAGCCATAGTAGTCCGCTACAGCCCGGTTCACCGGAGTCCTGCTAGCCCAGCACTACTGCTCTGGACACTTGACTGGCCGGCATGTGTTTCACATCGTTCCTGTGTCTGTCCCTTCGGGGAAATGTCACGCGGTGACATCCGGAGTCCTGCCTAGCCTGCTACAGCCCGGGTTCCCGGAGTCCTGTTAGCCCAGTGCTACAGCCCGGATTCACACGCTGCTGACCGACACGTTCGATGTTGATTCATGTATGCCTGTCCCCATACGTTAGTGCCGCTTTGGGTTCACGACTAGCCATGTCGGCCCGGGTTCTCTGTCATATGGATGCTAGCGACATTGTCATATACGTGAGCCAAAAGGCGCAAACGGTCCCGGGCCATGGTAAGGCGACACCCGTGGGAGTACCGTGCGTGAGGCCGCAAAGTGATATGAGGTGTTACAGGCTAGATCGGTGTGACTTAGAATCGGGGTCCTGACAGCGTTGGCATCAGAGCCGGACTGCCTGTAGGTGCGTTAAGCCAAACTGGTCGATGTCGAGTCTAGAAATGCTTTAGTTATATGTAGGGGGATTGATTGTGGGAGGGAACGTAAGGCGCTTTTACTCCTTTACCTTATGCCCTCCGATCTGAGTCATTCTCTTCTCATTCTACGTGGGTTAAGGACTAGGCTCTCTTCTCTCTATCAGGTTCACGTGTTACTAATCCGTAGTAACTTATAGGATTGTTGGTTCCATGCTTCAGTTCAGTTTCTACTACCTTTAGTATGTTGTCGGTTGAACCAGAACCTTGATATGATGTTGTTGAGTGGTTTTGCAAACTGTTGCGAATGTCTCAAATCTTTTTCCGAGCATTTACAGCCGTTATGCTGTCCGAATTCTCCTAGAAATTCTAATGCCTTTGCATTATTTCGTGCTTTCAGATGGCCACCCGTTCCCAGAATCAAGTGGTTCGTCTGACCCGGTGCCTCGATGTACCTGGTCACACGGCCATGCTGGTCCGAGTGATGGTTGAGACAGGCTATCGATGGTATCCCGAGTATACCGTCGAGGAGCAGTTTCGAGACTTTAATCAAAGTCAATATCTTTGCACAGTCAGGATTTACCCTTCCTATCCTGGATCCACTGAACCCCTCCATTGCTCTTATGGACTTGGGGTTACCATCGAGATGTCCGTGCAGGACGCAGCTTACTCGATGATGACTATCATACGAGCCAGAACTGCCTTGCTTCAGAACACTGACTTCCGCTATATGCCAGCATCACTCCCTGGGGCACAAGGGTACTATCAGGCTATTTACTGTGATCCTACCCATGAGGATTCACTACTCCGCACCACCACCGAGATGCTTGAGGACAAGGACCGTGAGAATCGTGCCTTGCGAATGGAGCTCTTTAATGCTCGTTCTGATCACTGGGCCACTCTGACACGGTTTGCACCTGCCGTGCAGGCTGGGTATATGGACATGAGGGACTTGTACCCCGTGCGGTCTGGTCTGCCAGATTGTATGGAATGGCGTGATGTAGGAGGCATCACCCCTCCTCGTGGACCCCGTCTGCCACCGTTTGTTGGACCAAGGCCACACCCGAGTCCTTATGGACCGCAAGCTCCACAGGACCGACTGTTTCCAGATGATCATGTTCAGCTCCCAGGACATGGTGGTGATTTCTATGAAGATTACTACGGAGACGTCTGAGTTGGTAGTAGTTTCACTAGTATTGTAACAGTTGTATTCCCCACAGTCCTGCGTGTCTTGTGGGATACGACTTGGTGTGTATCACGTTCCGGAGGTGTAGAAAAATAATGTATAGGAGCTTGGAATGCCTCTGATGAGATGTATCGTCTTTCATCGTAGCTGTACTCCAGCCTGGACTTGTACTAAACTATGTATGGTGTGTATGACCGTTGGTATATGTATGTCAGTTGCTATATTACCATGTCATACTGATGATCATCTCTGCATTCCGTGTTATCCATTACATTCCGCATTTCCCTGCCAAGATTTAGCCATCCTTGTCTAAACCGTTGTCTTGTTTCTCCTAGGATGGTCAACACCCGCAACAACCCTGCTGTCCAGGCGCAGGGTGAAGCCAATGCAGTTAGGGGGGAGAATCTGCCTCAACCGCCTTCTCTGGCCGAAGTCATGCTGGAGGCGGAAAGAAACAAGCGTGAGACTAACCGCTTGCTAGAGCGAATTGAGCAGAATACTGCACGCCATCAGAGGAACGACTTGGTGTCCATCAATGACTTTATCAAGTTGTACCCACCGAAGTTTAACCATTCCGTCGAGCCCCTCGATGCGGATGATTGGCTTCGCAGCATCACCCATAAGCTACGTTCTGCCAACGTAGCCGAAGCTGATAAGGTTACCTACGCTGCCTATCACCTCGAAGGCCCTGCTAGCCTTTGGTGGGAAAACTTTGAGGCTATGCGCCCAGCCGGCCAAATCACTACTTGGGCTGAATTCAGTGAGGCTTTCCGTGAGCATCACATTCCGGAGGGTCTCATAGATCGTAAGCGGGAAGAATTCTGCAACTTCACCCAAGGCAGACTGACTGTGGATGCATACAGCCGTGAGTTTGGAAATTTAGCACGCTATGCTCCTGAAGAGGTATCCACCGACGCCAAGAAGCAGGCAAGGTTCCGCAAGGGACTTAGCCCCGAGCTTCGCCGTGATCTTCGTCTGCACGAGTGCACCTCTTTCCAGAAATTGGTCAATAAGGCCATCAGTGCTGAGACAGGTCAGACTGACTATGACGCTTCACGCAAGCACTCTCGCGATTTTGGTTCCTCATCCGGCTCCGGATCTCAGAAGCGCCGGGTCTGGATTCCAAACACTGCTCTGCCACCTAGGTTCACTCCGAGGCCATCCTTTGAGGCGCCTCGCCCCAACCAGCAGTATGCACCGCCCAAGGTCTATGGTGGCCCCGCTGCTAATGCTGCTCCACGCCCCAATGTTGTGACATGCTTCAAGTGTGGAGAAACGGGTCACTATTTGCGCGAGTGCCCCCGGAACAACCCCAATCAACCTGGACAGTCCGTTGGCCGTGGTAAGCCAGCAGGAAAGACTTACTACGCCAAGCCAGCCACCACTGCACGTGGCCATGTCAACTACGTTTCAGCTGAAGAAACTCATGAGGATCCCAACGTCGTCCTTGGTACGCTCCTTGTTAACTGCCATCCGGCAACTGTTCTTTTCGATACTGGAGCATCTCATTCATTTATCTCTGAGAGCTATGCTCGATTGCACAACACCACATTTAGTGACATGCCCACCTCCATGGAAATTCAAACTCCTGGTTCTAGATGGCAAACCTCTAGGATAAGCCATGGAAATGAAATTCTTGTCGACAGATTGGTCTTCCTTGCATCACTAATAGCTCTCAAGTCCTCGGACATAAACATCATCTTGGGTATGGACTGGATGTCAGCCCATTATGCTAAGATTGATTGCTCTACTAGAACTGTTCAACTCACCCATCCGTCGGGCAAGACAGTCAATGTTTTGACCCGAGTGTCTAAGCGTCAGCTTTACTCATTAAATGCCAACCCTCTTCCAGACCTTGAAGATGTTCCGGTAGTCCGTGACTTTCCGGATGTCTTTCCAGAAGAACTGCCAGGTATTCCACCTGACAGGGATGTCGAGTTCGTGATAGACCTTGTTCCAGGAACCGTCCCAATCTCTAGAAGACCCTATAAGATGGCACCCCTAGAGCTAGCCGAGCTTAAGAAACAACTCGATGAGTCCTTGAAAAAGGGTTTCATCCGTCCTAGTTCTTCTCCGTGGGCTTGCCCCGTCCTCTTCGTCAAGAAGAAGGATGGTACGGATCGGATGGTTGTAGATTACCGACCTGTCAACCTAGTCACTATCAAGAACAAGTATCCGCTCCCCAGGATCAACGACCTGTATGATCAGCTCGCTGGATCCTCAGTCTTCTCTAAAATGGATTTGAGGTTGGGCTACCATCAAATCAAAATCAAGAACGGGGACATTCCTAAAACGGCCTTTGTCACTCGTTATGGCCAATACGAGTACACCGTCATGTCTTTCGGTTTAACCAATGCTCCAGCCACCTTCTCTCGGTTAATGAACTCGATCTTCATGGAGTATTTGGATAAATTCGTCGTGGTATACCTCGATGATATACTCATCTACTCCAAGAATGAGGAAGAACATGCCGAGCATCTAAGACTAGTATTGACGAAACTTCGAGAGCATCGCCTTTATGCTAAATTCTCTAAGTGTGAATTCTGGTTGCCAGAAGTGACCTATCTAGGCCATGTAATCTCTGGTAAGGGTATTGCTGTCAATCCCGAGCGAGTTCAAGCCGTCCTTGACTGGACTCCACCTGAATCGGTCAAGCAAGTTCGGAGTTTCCTTGGCTTAGCGAGCTACTGTCGCCGCTTCGTCGAGAATTTCTCCAAGGTTGCTAAACCTCTAACTGAACTCCTCAAGAAAGATAAAAAGTTCGAGTGGACACCACAGTGCGAGTTCAGCTTCCAGGAACTGAAAAGACGCCTGACATCTGCTCCCGTACTCATACCACCAGATTTTTCTAAGGACTTTGTTATCTATTGCGACGCCTCGCGACAAGGACTAGGTTGCATACTCATGCAAGATCGTCATGTGATTGCCTACGCTTCCCGACAGTTGCGTCCACATGAGGATAATTATCCCACACATGATCTAGAGCTTGCAGCCGTAGTCCATGCACTCAAAACATGGCGACATTACCTTCTCGGTAACCGTTGCGAGATTTTCACCGATCACCAAAGTCTGAAATACATCTTCACCCAACCGGATTTGAATCTCAGGCAAAGACGTTGGGTCGAGCTGATCACAGATTACGACTTAGGAATAACTTACACCCCGGGCAAAGCCAACGTCATGGCTGATGCGCTAAGTCGTAAATCTTATTGTAACAACTTGATGTTACAACAAAGTCAACCACTTCTCCACGAGGAATTTCGTAAGCTTAACCTTCACATTATTCCTCGAGGGTTCCTATCCACCCTGGTGGCGAAACCTACCCTTACGGATCAGATCATCAAAGCTCAGAAGGTAGATCCGGGAATCTCCCGTATTAAGAGAAACATCAAGAAAGGAGTTGCGGATTGTTTCTCCGTTGATGACCAAGGTGTTGTGTTCTTTGGAGACCGTCTAGTGATTCCCAAGGTACGCAACCTGAGGCGTTTGATCCTTAAGGAAGCTCACGAATCTCCTCTCACCATTCATCCCGGTAGTACTAAAATGTATCAAGACCTACGCCAGAGGTTTTGGTGGACTAGGATGAAGAGAGAAATTGCTCAATACATTGCTAATTGCGACGTCTGTCGTCGTGTTAAAGCAGAGCATCAACGGCCTGCTGGCACCCTTCAACCTTTGGCTATTCCTGAATGGAAATGGGATAAAGTCGGTATGGATTTCATTACCGGGTTTCCCAGGACCAAGAGAGGGAATAATGCTATCTTCGTTGTTGTCGATCGTCTTTCCAAAGTAGCCCACTTCCTACCTGTTCGTGAGAGTATAACCGCGAGCCAGCTAGCTGACTTGTACATCTCCCGAATAGTGTCTCTTCATGGTGTTCCATTGGAAATTAACTCAGACCGTGGAAGTCTCTTCACCTCTCGATTTTGGGAAAGTTTCCAAAATGCTATGGGAACTCGTCTCTCCTTTAGCACCGCCTTCCACCCTCAATCAAGTGGTCAGGTAGAACGAGTTAATCAAATTCTGGAGGATATGCTCCGAGCTTCTGTCATCTCTTTCGGCATGGATTGGGAGAAATGCCTTCCATTCGCCGAGTTCGCTTATAACAATAGTTATCAAGCTAGCTTGGGCAAAGCTCCTTTCGAGGTTCTCTATGGACGAAAATGTCGAACGCCTCTTAACTGGTCAGAAACCGGGGAAAGACAACTCTTTGGCCCGGATATGATTCAGGAAGCAGAAGAGCAGGTTCGCATTATTCGTGAGAAATTGAAATCAGCCCAATCTCGCCAAAAGAGCCATTATGACCGCAAACATAAGGCTATGACTTTTGAGGTTGACGAGAAGGCTTACCTTCGGGTTACTCCTTTAAAGGGAACCCATCGATTCGGTATCAAAGGCAAATTGGCTCCTCGTTACATTGGACCCTTTCGCATTCTTGCCAAGCGAGGAGAAGTTGCCTACCAATTGGAACTACCTCCGCATCTTTCCAAGGTTCATGACGTCTTCCACGTTTCTCAACTCAGGCGTTGCTTCTCGGATCCTATCCGTGGAGTGGACCACGAAACGCTTGATCTCCAAGATAATCTCACATATCGGGAATATCCCGTTCGAATCCTTGATCAAGCCGAGCGTACCACTCGACGCCAAAACATCAAGTTTCTCAAGGTTCAATGGTCACACCATTCCGAGAAAGAAGCTACTTGGGAAAGGGAGGATCGTCTTCGACTTGAGTACCCCACCTTCTTCCCAACGGATCCTAAATCTCGGGACGAGATTCTTTTGAGTGGGGGTGAGTTGTCACATCCTAGCTAGTTCATGCATTAGAGTGTTGCATCATGTCTACTTTTCACAGAAAGTTGAAATGGGGATGACAGAAACCCCCAGCACCCCCCTGAACACAACTAGGGTTTACTAAAATCCTTTTCAATGAACCTGAAATGCCCTTCATAAATGTTCACCATCTTTGGTCCTGGCTAAACCCTCTGCCAAAAATGGTTTCATATTTTTGGAGGCTATTCTGGATTTTTGCACCAAGCCATAAGTATTTGCATTTGGGCAATTTAAATCCTATAAATATTTTAAAATGCCCAAATAATCTTGAAGGTATTTTTAGGCTGTTGAGAATATTTTCAAATGTGCCTCTGAATATTTTCAGGTTTTTCCTAAATGGAATAGTATTTCTACTATTTCAAAACACAGAACAGAAACAAATAAAAAGAAAAACAGAAAGCAGAGAGAGAATCTTACCTGGCAGCCCACTGGCCGGCCCAGCACTGTGCTGGCCCGCGCCAGTCAGCTGCTTCCTCCCGCCAGAGCAGGCAGAGAGGTGACGCCGGCGTGCGCGAGCTCGCCACGGCGCCACCTGCTTGCCGCTTCGCCCGTGGACGAGCTGGACGACCTCCACGTCGCGCCCCCGAGCCCCTGGACACCTCCATTCGCCCCCTGCACCTCTCCCTCGCCTCCCTCCACCATGGCCGACGCAGCCGCTGCCACCTCGCCGACGTAGCCGTAGCCACCGCCGTCTCCGCGTCACCTGACCGTGTCCAGCAGCTCCGCCGTCGCCTTCTCCTTCGAGCAGGTCGGGCCCCGAGCGCTCGCTTGCCCCGAAGCCACTGCTCCGACCTCGCCTTCACCGCCCACCGCCGGAGATCCCCTTCGCCGTCACCACCGCAGCAGTTCGTCCCCGACAGCGCCGCCTAGCTCATCGCCTTTGCCGTGAGCTTCTGCCCCTTCCCCTTCCTCTCATTCTTGCTGCCGCCCTCTGCCTCGACCGCAACAAGCAGCACCGCACGCGCCGCCGCCGAGCTCGTCGCCGACGATGCTCCGGCCACCCAACGGGCACGCCACCATGCCCAACGAGTTCACCTCGTCACGTAGGCCACGTAGGACCTGGCCTTGAGCCTCCAAGAGCACCACAACGACGGGTCCGACCTCACCCGTACCCCGGCAGCCGCACAGCTCGTCGCCGGCGTCATTTCCGGCGACCCCGAGCTTCACCTCCACCACCAATCAACGCGGGTTGCTCCCAGCTACGCGTAGGTGCCCTCCGCCGCCCCTTTGGTCGCCGGAGGAGGAATCCCGCAGCCTCCGCCGCGTCTGGACGTCGCCGGCGGCTAAACGCCGGCGAGTCAGCGTGGTTTGACCACGGGTTTGACTCCCCAGAGTCACTGACAGTGGGGCCCGCCTGCTAATTAACCTGAGTTAGAGTTAAATTAATTCTAATTAGTTTAGCTAACTAACAGTGACACTGACACAGGGGACCCACACGTCAGGTTTGACCTGGACCGCCCCGTTGACCGCTGACGTCATCATGACACACCACTGACGTAATAAACAATTTAATTACTGGAATTATTTCTATACAGGAAATTCCAGAAAATATCACAAACTTCAAAAAATCATAGAAAATAATCTATAGCTCAGAATGAAAAGATTTATATATGAAAAATGATCAGAAAAATCCATTCTATCCATCTGTACTGGTTTCATGCATGTTTAAGCAAATTAACCTGCTGTTTAATGCAGAACAAGATAAAGCACTAATAAGGGCCATTTATGAACTTGGAATTTGAATCTTTGATTCAAAATAGTCCAAACCCATCTGGTCTTAGTTGCATTAGCCCAATACATCCATTTTGCCATGTCTCATGCATGCATCATATTGTTGCACTTTGCTTGGTGTTGATTGTGCTTCGATGTGTTCTTCGTGGTAGGTTCTGCCTCCGAGGATATTCACGAGTATCCAACTGAAGGGCAGTATTCCACCACCACTCCGTCAGGCAAGCAACCCATTGATCATTTCGATACAAACCCATCTTCTCGCTTCTGCTCTCATTTACTGCATTAAGACAACGCGATTCAAACTGCTGTGTGTTGCGGTAGTTGAACCCACTTTCCTTTGCATGACCTGTCATTGCCACAGTAACTAGATGAAACCCACTAGCATGTGTAGGAGTTGATTGAGCCATGTTGTGTTCCTACAATGCTATGCTTGCTACGCTTAGAGTCGTGTCAGGTCTGGCTCATCAGGGTGATGAACTAGAGTGAAAGCATGTGTCGGTAATGAGAGTGAGGTGTTGAATACGTTTTGGTAAAGGTATCGATGAGAGGCCATGTAGGAGTACATGGTGGGTTGTTTCATTGAGACCGTCCCTAAGAACTGAGATCTGTATGCGTGATTTAAGATTCAGCTACTACCACGCATTGGGCCCGAAACCAATGGACCCCCTCGGCTTCTTAATCACCCTTGTCCTCTGTCCAGGAGTTGCACGTAGTTTCTGGTGTTTGTAGTAAGCTGGAGGCCGTGGACAGCGCTGACCCGAGGGGTGGGCTGTGATGCGGTAGGCTCGTGGCCCGGTGTACCGAGTCGCCCGTTTGGTGTCTCGGGAACCCTGCACACATCGTTCGGGGCCGTATGTGGAAACCTCGGCCGGACTCCCTGCGGATGGAACCTGAATAGGCGATAAACCTGGACTAGAGACTCGAGTGTTTAGGTAGGCTGTGGCCGACACCCACGTTGGGCTTCCGCTTGAAGGTTGCCGAGTACATGTCGTGTAACGACGGTAAGTGGTGAGAGCGTGTGTGACGAAGTACACCCCTGCAGGGTATAAAACTATTCGAATAGCCGCGTCCGCGGTAAAGGACTACTTGGTCGCTTATGCAGTTCATAGACAAGTAAATGGATACTACTAAAAGCCTCAAGATAAGTGTGAGTACCGCGGATGGCTCTCTCGTGGGATGACGAGGGAGGATCCACGGTGGAGTATTGAGATGGTGATTAGTGGACTCGTGTGCGAAAACTATTTTACAAGTGGTGTCTCGTAGGATAGCTTAGCCAAGAGTCAAAGCTGGCTTGCTGCAATAACCCCACTACCTTCTTGAGAATGTACATGTATAGTAGGATCTGTTGTAAGACTTGCTGAGTACCTTTGTACTCATGTTGCTTCAATTACTGTTTTCAGACGACAACACCGCCCCTTCCGATGGGTTCTATGTAGATCTCGACGATGACGAGTGACTTGCCACCCAGGTGGTGATCTAAGCTTGTGAAGGGCCTACGTAGATAGACAGGCTTCGTCAAGCCTTCTTTCTTTCTAGTGTCTGTACCCAGACAAGTTGCTTCCGCATGTGCTTGTATGATTGTATGACTTGAGTGTCGGGTCATGTGACCCCTATCTGTATGAACATGTTATGTATGGCTCTCCGGAGCCCTTTAAATAAAGTACTTTGAGTTGTAGAGTTTTGTTGTGATGCCATGTTGTATTTACACATATCGAGCATATTGTGTGTATGATTGAAATGCTTGGTATGTGTGGGATCCGACAATCTAGTTGTTTATCCTTGGCAGCCTCTCTTATGGGGAAATGTAGTCTAGTGCCTCCTTGAGCCATAGTAGTCCGCTACAGCCCGGTTCACCGGAGTCCTGCTAGCCCAGCACTACTGCTCTGGACACTTGACTGGCCGGCATGTGTTTCACATCGTTCCTGTGTCTGTCCCTTCGGGGAAATGTCACGCGGTGACATCCGGAGTACTGCCTAGCCTGCTACAGCCCGGGTTCCCGGATTCCTGTTAGCCCAGTGCTACAGCCCGGATTCACACGCTGCTGACCGACACGTTCGATGTTGATTCATGTATGCCTGTCCCCATACGTTAGTGCCGCTTTGGGTTCACGACTAGCCATGTCGGCCCGGGTTCTCTGTCATATGGATGCTAGCGACATTGTCATATACGTGAGCCAAAAGGCGCAAACGATCCCGGGCCATGGTAAGGCGACACCCGTGGGAGTACCGTGCGTGAGGCCGCAAAGTGATATGAGGTGTTAGAGGCTAGATCGGTGTGACTTAGAATCAGGGGCCTGACATATGAACATAATACTCTAGATGCATGCTAGATAGCGGTCGATGTGTGGAGTAATAGTAGTAGATGCAGAATCATTTCGGTCTACTTGACACGGACGTGATGCCTATATGCATGATCATTGGCTTAGATATCATCATAACTATGCACTTTTCTATCAATTGCTCGGCAGTAATTTGTTCACCCACCGTAATACATGCTATCTTGAGAGAAGCCACTAGTGAAACCTATGGCCCCCGGGTCTACTTTATATCATATAAGTTTCCGATCTATAATTCCAGTTTACTATTTATTTTGCAATCTTTACTTTCCAATCTATACAACAAAAATACCAAAAATATTTATCTTATTATCTTTATCAGATCTCACTTTTGCAAGTGGCCGTGAAGGGATTGACAACCCCTTTATCGCGTTGGTTGCAAGGTTCTTGATTGTTTGTGCAGGTACTAGGCGATTTGCGTGTAGTCTCCTACTGGATTGATACCTTGGTTCTCAAAAACTGAGGGAAATACTTACGCTACTTTGCTGCATCACCCTTTCCCCTTCAAGGGAAAACCAACGCATGCTCAAGAGGTAGCAGAGCCGCTGCCGCTGGAAGACGCGGCCATCACCAAGGGCGAGCTCGCCCTCGTCGCGGCCATCGCCAAGGCCGAGCACTTCGCCACCGTTGTTGTCCTCTGGGCAGCACCCGACGCGGCAGCCGTCTTCCCCAAACACCCTCATGAAGAGGGTCGCGGCACCGTCATACTTAAAGTGGAGGGTGCACCACCTGCTGATACGTCTCCAACGTATCTATAATTTATGAAGTATTCATGCTATTATATATTCTGTTTTGGATGTTTAATGGGCTTTACTAAACACTTTTATATTAATTTTGGGACTAACCTATTAACCAGAGGCCCAGCCCAAATTGCTGTTTTCTTGCCTATTTCAGTGTTTCGAAGAAAAGGAATATCAAATGGAGTCCAAACATAGTGAAACCTTCGGAGAGTTATTTTTGAAACGGAAGCAATCCAGGAGACTTGGCGTAGACGTCAGGGAAGCTTCGAGGAAGCCACGAGGTAGGGAGGCGCGCCCTACCCCCACTTTTATATTATTCATGTTGATCCAAGGTGTGACCTACTTACAAGCTATGTCCGTAACCGAGGACGCGGCTATCGATAGATTAGTGAACACTCTGCAGAGGTTAGTACACTATACCCACATCACGGAACCCATGGCCTCACACTCCCATTCAGGTGGACCAACGGCATTCCGACAGAACCCTCCCATTGTCATGACACTCTCCCGGCCACTCCGGCCAACTCCCCTCTGGGCTAAGTCATGGGTGGCCCCGATGTCTACCAAAGACATCCAACAGACACCGTCGTGGAAAAACAACTTAACGGTCCCAAACGGGGACAAGGTACCATAACAACAACGGGCACACAAGGTTATGTCTTCTTACCAGGCCAGGGTACCGCACGCCCATAACCTTCCCTCGTTGGAGGCACCGACCAGAGGCATGACAACGGACTGAATAAAGGTCTTCCCATAAAGGCAAATGTGGTTGCACTCGGAAAGCTCGATTCAGTGGCACCATGACCCAATCAAAATTATGTTCAAGTTGGATTTTTATCAGGTTTAACTTGAAATAAACAAGCTCGAGTCACTGTATGCCATGAACATGCAACTATATAACATGCATTATATTCACATAGTACTAACGCAAACGGATCAACATTGAAGAATCATTCTACTTGCACTACTCATCATTTTATCTCATTGGTTTCAACTTCTCTGGTTTCATATCTCATCATTTCTAGTTATGCCATTAACATATTAAAATCAATACCTCACATATGAAAATAATACCGATCATAACCATATCATAACCATACTTTCAAATCTACTGCTGCTGCCTCAGACTAGTCCATGCATTCAAACACTACAGTAAACTAAGAATTTCAATCATGACAAAGTAACTAACATAAGAAATATTCATTAAATAATTAAATGCATGAAATAACTCATATTCAAGTTGGAAAAATCATAAATATTAAAATGACACCATGCAAATTTATGTGTGGCTTGCCTTAGTTCAGAGGAGGTTCACACTCCTACTGTTTCTCCTCAAGACAAGCTTCTCCCTCTGAAAACAATTAAAAACAGCAAAAGAAAATATCAATAACACTTCTGAAATTCACCAGAAATTCTATGGTAGCAGAGAAAAATCTCAAAATTTGTGTGCTGCTAGAATATTCCAATACAAGCACAATGCAAAAAGAATCAATTCATGTGGACTTATGGTTTAAAATTTATGGCTGGTCAAAGTTCCTGGTCAATATTTGAATTAAATTCAAATAAAAAGAAAACCAGGGGGTGACGTCGAAAGCGTATTTCCGCGGGGCGCCACCACTCATATCGCTTCGGCCGCGGCTGAGAGGCTGACAGTGGGCCCTCGCGGTCTGGTTTAGAGGGGGAGAGGGCAAAACTCAGGAGGAGCGGCGGTTCTCTGGCGAGGAGAGGCTGGCTCCCGCCATGGAGGGGGGATGGACACGCAAGACTTCGGCGAGTCTGTACGTACCCGGAACGTGGCTAGAGGTGGACGGAGTGGGTGGCGGTGGTCATCTCTAGAGGCGTCAGCGGAGGGGGCTCATCGTTGTTGGCGATTCCGGCAAGTCAGGGCCGTTCCAGCAGCTCCAACAGCACCAGCGCGACCAGTGGAGCACCACGAGCACCTTGGAGAGGTCGAGGGGAGGCGAGGAGCACCGGAGGAAGCAGAACACCGAGGCGGGGTCGGCAGCGATCCCCGAAGCAGAACGGCGGCCAGAGGCCTGCCTGGCCTGGTCGGGACTATCTAGAGAAAGTGTGGGTGCCAGAGAAGTGCGGTGGTGGAGAGAAACGAGCTCGGGGCTCTATTTATAGGCAGGGCGAGGGCGAGGATCTCAGGCTCCGCCGGACTTCTTTGGAGACGGCGCCCGACGACGAGAGGCGTTAGTGAGAGGGGGAGAAGAAGACGTAGCTCACGCGGCCAGTGTGAAAGGGCGGATACGAGAACATGAGCATAGGTGGCGACGAGCACAGTGGCACGGGCGAACTGTGTGCTTAGCCGCTTGGTGCCCGTGCCCGCTGCGGCGAGGTCCGGCGTCAGCGAGTGCTAGGGGAGAGTTAAGGGCCTCGAGACGATGATTGTGGTGATGTTTGGCAAGGCGTGGCGAGCGGGGAAGCGAGCACGAGCTCAATATAGGCTTCGGCGCGACACAGAGCGCGTCGGACGCATGCCAACACGCTTGGATGAACGCGGTCAGCGCGTGAACTCTCGCATCACGCCGTGCAGTGCATTGAAATTATGTCTGGTGTGTAGTCCTTGATGGTTTGGGTTCAGCCAAGGCTTTGAGTTAATCACAAGTGGACTATGTGCGAGTGTATCTTCCTGGCAAGTTTCTGGACAGAAACTTGTGAGGCTAACTGAGAAAAATCTAGAAGGAGTTTAGGGCTGATCTTTGGTGGTTAGTAGTTTCTTGGGAGGGTAATGAATTCCTAAAAATCTCAGCTTCATTTGATCAAGGAAAAATGCACTTCCTGTAGGAACTGCATTTTCTGTCCAGAACGGAATGATTTTCTATAGCAAAAATATTACAAATGACTATGAAATATTTTTGCACAGGGAGGTGTGCCAAGGTCTATGAAATATTCAGGAATTTTCTCAGATTTTTGTGGGCAAGAAAAATGAGGGTTGCTTTGGAGCATATGTTGCTGAAGTGGTTTTCAGGGAAGAAAATGAATATTTTTCATTTATGAAAAATATTCCTATGGCCATTTTGGGATATATCAGAGATGAAATGATGGGTTTGAGAGAGAGGTGAGTCACTTGGGTGAAAATCAAAGACATGCCCAAGTGATTAAGTCCAAGTAAGTTGATTCAAAACTCCAAATTCAAATCAAATGGCAATGAAATCCAGAAAAAGAAAAAGAGCAAAAACCAGGCTGTCACAAACCTCCACCACTTAGGATGAATCTCGTCCTCGAGATTCGGTTGCTCGGGAAAACAATTCTAGATAGGCTTCCCTTGTCCTCTCTTTCCCAAGTTGCTTCTTCCTCGGTGTGATGCTCCCACTGAACCTTATAAAATTTTATCACCTTACTGCGAGGGATCCTTTCGGTTTCATCCTATTTTCAAAATGGTTTCTTATCATAAGTTAAGTCCTTAGCAAGCTCTATCTCTGCCATATCAGTCCCTTTCTCCGGTGGTGAGATACACCTCCTCAGCTGAGAGACATGTAAAGCATTGTGCACCTCTGACAATTCCGGTGGCAATTCCAACTGATAAGCAACAGTACCAACTCCGGACATAACTGGGAATAGACCAATATATCTGGGTGCAAGCTTTCTCCTTTCATGTGTCTGACTCGGAGGTACACATACTCTCCGGGTTCAAAACTGATGTGACGGTGCTTTGCGTCATAATAACTCTTTTGTAGGGACTTAGCCAATTGCAGTCTATCTTGGATCTCCTTGACTTGCTTTTCAGCCTCCATCATTAAGTCAGTTCCGAAAATACGGCTATCTCCGGTTTGAGACCAGTTTAACAAAGTGCGGCACTTACGACCATACAAAGCTTCATACGGTGACATCTTCAGGCTGGTCTGGAAACTATTGTTGTAAGAGAACACACCATAAGGCAGACAATCTTCCCACTTGGGTCCTTGGGCCAAAGCACATGCTCGGAGCATATCTTCAAGTATTTGATTTACTCGCTCAGTATGCCCATCTGTCTGAGGATGATAGGCCATGCTGTACTTTTGTGCGGTCCCCAAAGCTTGGTGGAGACGTGACCAGAATGCGGAGGTAAAGAGGGAACCTCTGTCAGAAGTGATAGTTCTTGGCACTCCATGCAAGCTGACGATTCTGGACACATATAGTTGTGCGAGTTGATCGGCTCGGTAGGTGGTTCGGATGGGAATGAAGTGAGCTACCTTTGTCAGCATGTCCACCACAACCCATACTGCAATTGCCTCGGTGAGTCCTTGGTAGGCCTGTGACAAAATCCATGCAGACATCGTCCCACTTCCATTGCGGAACGGGTAGAGTTTGAAGAAGTCCAGCGGGTTTCTGATGTTCTGCCTTCACTCTGTTGCATATATCGCAGCAAGCGACAAAATAGGCGATGTCTTTCTTCATTCCATCCCACCAAAATACTTGAAGATCTTTATACATCTTGGTGCCTCCTGGATGGATCGAGTACGAAGATCCATGCGCCTATGTCAAGATCATCTTTCTCAGGTCTGCTTGCTCAGGTACGCAAATCCATCCTCGAAACCTTAGAGTACCTTGCTTATCCTTAGAGAAATCATGGGTCATGCCTTCTTGCATACGCTTGACATGGTGTTGTAGGGTTGATTCATCTTGCTGGGCCATGCGGATCCCATCCTCAAGGGTAGGAGTAACTTCCAATATATTGGCAAGGTCAGCATCAACAATAACCAAGTTAAGCTGAGCGATCTCTTCTTGGAGTTCGAGAGGCAAGGACTCCGTCATGGCATTCAGACTGGCAGGATTGCGACTGAGGGAATCGGCGACTACGTTGGCCTTATCCGGATGGTAATTTATTCCAAGATCATAATCCTTGACCAATTCGAGCCATCTTCGATGTCGGAGGTTTAGATCTGGTTGGGTGAATATATACTTGAGACTCTTGTGGTCGGTAAATATCTGACATCTTTTGCCAATGAGGTAGTGCCTCCAATTTTTTAATGCGTGCACAACTGCGGCCAAATCCAAATCATGTGTTGGATAGTTCCCTTCATGAGGTCGCAGCTGTCGAGATGCGTATGCTACAACCTTGCCATCTTGCATGAGTACACATCCAGTACCTCTCCTGGATGTGTCACAGTATACATCAAAACTGCTGTAGATGTCTGGAAGGGTCAACACAGGTGCCGTTGTCAATCTGGTCTTTAACTCATTGAAGATTTTCTCACAGTCCTCACTACATACAAATTTCTTATCCTTCTTGAGGAGTTCTGTCATTGGCTTGGCAATCTTAGAGAAACCTTCGATGAATCGGCGGTAGTATCCAGCTAATCCAAGAAAACTCCGAATCTCAGTTACAGTCATGGGTGCTGTCCAATCAAGCATGTCCTTCACTTTGCTTGGGTCCATAGCTATGCCTTCTGCTGAAAGAACATGCCCCAGAAATCCAACTTGCTTGAGCCAAAACTCACATTTGCTGAATTTTGCGTATAGCTGATGGTCACAGAGTCTTTGCAAGACTGCTCTGAGATGTCCTCTGTGGTCTTCTTCACCTTTCAAGTATATGAGGATGCCATCAATGAAGACCACCACAAACTTATCCAAGAAGTCCATGAATAATTTATTCATCCTATGCATGAAGAAAGCGGGGGCGTTGGTGAGGCCAAATGACATGACTGTATATTCATAAAGCCCATATCGAGTGGTGAACACGGTCTTAGGAATATCTTCCTTCTTGATGTTTAGCTAGTGATATCGGGTCCTCAAATCAATCTTGGAGAATACTTTGGCCTCGCTGAGTTGATCGAATAAATCATCAATTCTTGGAAGCGGATATTTGTTCTTGATAGTGGCATCATTCAACTAACGGTAATCCACACACATTTGAAGATTGCCGTCTTTCTCGTCCACAAATATTGCTGGTGATCTCCATGGTGAAGAGCTTGGACGGATATATCCTTTCTGAAGCATCTCATCAAGTTGTTTCTTTAATTCCACTAATTCTGAGGAAGGCACCCATAATACTTCTTGTATAGCGGTGTGGTCCCTAGCACAAGGTCAATTGCAAACTCAAGCTCTCGGTCTAGCAGCATTCCTGGTAATTCCTCGGGAAACACATCTGGAAACTCATTGACCACAGGAATTAGATCGAATTCTTCAGCTACTGCTGTGTAGACCATTTCTTTCTTGGGTATGCTTCTATGAGCAAAGAATTTTGTATTCCGACCTTACTGACTTGTCAATGTGACTTCTCTGGTCGCACAGTTGATGCACACTTGATGTTGGGTCAACCAGTTCATTCCCAAAATAATATCCAAGTTGGCAGACTCGATGACTATCGAAGAAGCTGGGAAGATGACTCCCTTGATACCAATCTCCAAATTGCGGCAGACCAGATTGCTTCTGAGCACGGATCCCGGGATTGTACCATCATGCTCTTTCCCAAAATCGATCAAGGAAACTTGTTTTGGGCAACAAAACTCCGTGAATTAAAAGAGTGGGAAGCCCCAGAGTCAAATAAAATTATTGCAGGTATGCTATTAACAGGAAACATACCAATGACGACCTCTGGGTCCTCTTGGGGTGGTGAACTTGCCCTTGGATGGTCTTCTGGACAGGATATGGTCCCATGTGGTTGACTTGTGGCCTGAATGGAGCAGTTGACTTGCCGCTCTTGGGGCACTGTTTGGCATAATGGGCAGTTTGCCCACAATTGAAACACGAATTATTGCGCTAACACTCTTGGCGTACTGCACTTTTCACAACATTCTTGACTTGGGTAGTGGTCTTGTTAACGTTCTGCTGCCAATTGGGTTTGTACTCAACCTGAGTCTGCTGCCAGGCACGAGCCTTCTGCACTGGTTGTCCATCCTTCTTAGGCTCAAGCCTGCGCTTATGATCATTATTAGCGGGCTTTCGTGCACGAGCTTGTGTTCTCTTTCTACAATGAGGGCTTTTTTTACTAGAGTCTGGAAATCCGGGAAATCGAACATACTGAGAGTGCATCTGAGGTGCTGGTTCAGTCCTCCAAGAAATATGTCGATCTTTCTTTCTTCCGTGGCCACATCATAGAGAGAATAACGGCCAAATGGTTGAACTTATGCAGATACTCACTTACTGACAGGCTTCCTTGCGTGAGAGCAAGGAATTCACGCTGCTTGACCTACATAATACCGGCGGGAATATGGTATTTGCGGAAATGGTCCATGAATTTAGCCCCCGTGTTTTCTTCTTCCGGAGGCCACATAGCTTTAGCATTATCCCACCATATAGCGGCAGCTCCCTCAAGATAGTGTGTAGCAAACGAAACCATGTCAGCTTCTTTAGTGCGAGCAATCTCAAGCTTTTTCTCAATAGTCCGCAACCAATCATCAGCTTCTAAAGGATCGATAACTTGACTGAAACTGGGAGGTTTGGTCCACTGAAAATCTGACAGCTTGGAGTGATGACCATTCTGATTTCCATTCTGCCCAACCATAGCTTGCACACTTTTCAATAGCTCAATCAGATCGTTGTTCCTTCTTTCTTCAAACATGCGCATAATTTGTTCAGTGGAGGGCGGATGTCGCGGTGGAGGCGGTAGTGGATACGGCTCGGGGGAATGCCCTACCTATCTTGCCGAGCGACGAACAGGGACATCCTCACAAGCGTGACTGCTACTGCCTCCCCACATCATCCTATTTTTTCCAATATAAAGCAACCAAGATGAGCAACATCCAGAAATGGGAAGAAAAGCAAGCGGCAGTCCCGAAAGAAAACAACAAAAACCAAGGCGAATAATAAAAAGTTCCAACATGATTATACATAGACTCATACATGAAAGGGAAACATCATGACGGGTTCGACTACGCTCATACATTAAACGAGACACCATGACAAGTACGACTACATCCGTACATCAACATCATGACAACTGCGGATACTCTAACGCTCTAGTGCTCTGTCGGTCCTGCTGGGTCCTCTCTCGAGCCGGACTCAGATCCTGAACTGATGACGTTAACGGAAACCTCCGGGTTAAAGGTAACACGATGACGCTGCCTCGAGGGCTCTCCCTTAGGGGCAGGTGCGGGATGAGGCTGGAGCATAGGGGCTGCAGGAGTAGCGAGAAGGGAAGCCCACTCGACAGGGGCACTGTAGGAAGTCACAGTCGAGGTGCCCGAGCTACTCGGAGGAGTAACCGGGGTAACGGGCGAGCTAGAACCGGGTGAAATATAAGGAGTAAATCCCATGGAAGGTGGAGTGGGATAGGACCTAGCGGCTACTAAAGCAGTGCGAGCACGACTCACCTCTCGAGCTAGCTCGTGAATCAGAAGATAACTAGCAGTGATATAGCAAGAAAGGTGGCTAGTAGCACTATCGGTCGCCGGATCGATGATAGGAAAGCGGACACGACCATTGTCGTGCAGGGATGGATAGTAGTAAAAACCTGGGTGGGTCTGCATCTGGATCTCGTTATAGCGTAGCTCAATGAGGATCTCAAACGAAGCAAACTGGACGGCCTGAGCGGCGGTGGAAGCGAAACCACTCTTAGAGGTACGAGTGTAAGAGCCTGATGCTGAACTGCTGCGCAAGGTAACCACTGCGTAATACTCGTATACTGAGTCTACTAGACGCTCCCGATACACTGGGTCGTCACCATGAGGGTAGAGTCGATGCCATACATTTCGAAGAAGGTGCGGCGAAGTGTACGGTAGCAACTCCAACTGACACGCATACGACACTGGAGCCATCTGCACTCACAACCATTAGTCGCTTAGAAATAATAATAAACCAAGTGCATGCAATGCAGCAATCAAAAGCAAACACTACCGGCACTCAATTTCAAACTAGCTAACATTCAACTAACGTGTCGACGGTCTAGCGTGTAGTTAGCGCGGCCCTAATACGAAGCGTTGTGGCACCCCAGCTCGGAGCAACAGGTTTACCTTGCATTGCAACACACAACAACTTGCTACAGAAAACAACCGTTTTATTGATGCTAGCGGAAACATAGGTTCGATATTACATCAAGTAGCGAGGCCAAGCGGCACACACGGTGCGGCTGAACAATATGTACATTATTAAATGAACATGAAGGGGCCTCGATCATGACAACTACGCGGCAGCGGAACGACGGCGAAGCGGAACTCCATAGCACAGGGACACCGATGTGAACACGATATAGACACGGGGAGCACTCCGATTCGGTAAGACTTTCCTGAAATCTGGCATGACACGCCAGGTCAGTACATTGAATGTACTTGCAAGCTCACAACAAGCATAAGCATAATGGCAAACAATATTATGACAATTTAACCGGTTAAATGCAATGCTTAAACATACTAATGATGCAGTAAATCAAACTTGTGCACCGAGTCCCTCAGACTCTCTTACCAAACGGGTTACCTCGTAACCAACATCATCAAACGGTGATCAATCCCGGATCACAAACGAAACCAACACTTAGGTTCCCGCAACGACGACCATCTTCATGGTCTCAATGATCTCATCACTTAACCAGTGCCAAGCATATAACTTTAGTGCGCAAGATTAACTTATTCATGTTGATACATGGTGTGACCTACTTACGAGCTATGTCCGTAACCGAGGACGCGGCTAATGATAGATTAGTGAACACTCTGCAGAGGTTAGTACACTGTACCCACATCACGGAACCCATGGCCTCACACTCCCATTCGGGTGGACCAACGGCATTCCGATAGAACCCTCCCATTGTCATGACACTCTCCCGGCCACTCCGACCAACTCCCCTATGGGCTAAGTCATGGGTGGCCCCGATGTCTACCAAATACATCCAACGGCCACCGTCATGGCAAAACAACTTAACGGTCCCAAACGGGGACAAGGTACCATAACAACAACGGGCACACAAGGTTATGTTTGCTTACCGGGCCAAGGTGCCACACGCACATAACCTTCCCTCGTTCGAGGCATGGACCAGAGGCATGACAACGGACCGAATAAAGGCCTTCCCATAAAGGCAAATGTGGTTGCACTAGGAAAGCTCGATTCAGTGGCACCATGACCCAATCAACATTATGTTCAAGTTGGATTTTTATCAGGTTTCACTTGAAATAAACAAACTCGAGTCACTATATGCCATGAACATGCAACTATATAACATGCATTATATTCACATAGTACTAATGCAAATGGATCAACATTGAAGAATCATTCTACTTGCACTACTCATCATTTTATCTCACTGATTTCAACTTCACTGGTTTTATATATCATCATTTCTAGTTATGCCATTAACATATTAAAATCAATACCTCACATATGAAAATAATATCGATCATAACCATACTTTCAAATCTACTGCTACTACCTCATACTAGTCCATGCATTCAAACACTAATGTAAACTAAGCATTTCAATCATGACAAAGTAACTAACATAAGAAATATTCATTAAATAATTAAATGCATGAAATAACTCATATTCAAGTTGGAAAAAACATAAATATTGAAATGACACCATGCAAATTTTTGTGTGGCTTGCCTTAGTTCACAGGAGGTTCACACTCCTGGTTCTCCTCAAGACAAGCTTCTCCCTCGGAAAACAACTAAAAACAGCAAAAGAAAATATCAAGAACACTTCTGAAATTCACCAGAAATTCTAGGCAGCAGAGTCTCAAAATTTGTGTGCTGCTAGAATATTCCAATACAAGCACAATGCAAAAAGAATCAATTCATTTGGACTTATGGTTTAGAAGTTATGGCTGGTCAAAGTTCCTGGTCCATATTTGAATTAAATTCAAATAAAAAGAAAACTAGGGGTGACGTCGAAAGCGTATTTCCGTGGGGCGCCACCACTCATACCGCTTCGGCCGCGGCTGAGAGGCTGACAGCGGGCCCCTGCGATCAAGTTTAGAGGGGGAGAGGGGAAAACAGAAGAGGGGCGGCGGTTCTCCGGTGATTCTCCGACGTGGAGAGGCCGGCTGCCGCCGTGGATGGGGGAGGAATGGACGCGCAAGAATTCAACGAGTTTGTACGTACCCGGAACGTGGCTAGAGGTGGACGGAGTGGGTCACGGTGGTCGTCTCTAGAGGCGTCAGCAGAGGAGGCTCATCGGAGTTGGCGATTCCAGCGAGTCAGGGCTGGTCCAGCAGCTCCAACAGCACCAACGCTACTAGTGGAGCACCACGAGCACCTTGGAGAGGTCAAGGGGAGGCGAGGAGCACCGGAGGAAGCAGAACGCCAAGGCGGGATCGGCGGTAATCCCCGTTGCAGAATGGCGGCCAGAGGCCCGCTTGGCCTGACCGGGGCTATCTAGAGGAAGTGTGTGTGCCAGAGAAGTGCGGTGGTGGAGAGAAATGAGCTCCGGGGCTCTATTTATAGGCAGGGCGAGGGAGAGGATCACGGGCTCCGTCGGAGTTCTCTGGAGATGGTGCCCGGCGACGAGAGGCGTCCGTGAGAGGGGGAGAAGAAGACGTAGCTCACGCGGCCACTGTGGGAGGGCGGAGACGAGAACAGGAGCGCGGGTGGCGACGAGCATAGTGGCACGTGCATACTGTACGCTTGGCCGCATCGTTCCCGTGCCTTCTGCGACGAGCTCCAGCGTCGACGAGTGCCAGGGGAGAGTTAAGGGCGTCGAGACGATGATTGTGGCGAGGTTGGCAAGGTGCAGCGAGCTGGGAAGCGAGCAAGAGCTCAACAGAGGCTCGGGTGCGACGCAGAGCGCGTCGCCGCATGCCAGCATGCTTGGACGAACGCGGTCACCGCGTGAACACTAGCATAGAGCACCGCCGAGCATTAAAATCATGTCTGGCGTGTAGTCCTTGATGGTTTGGGTTGAGCCATGGCTTTGAGTTGATCACAAGTGAACTGTGTGCGAGTGTATCTTCCTGGCAAGTTTCTAGACAGAAATTTGTGAGGTTAACTAAGAAAATTCTAGGAGTTTAGAGCTGATCTTTGGTGGTTAAGGTTTTCTTAGGAGGGTAATGAAGCCCTAAAAATCTCAGCTTCATTTGATCAAGGAAAATGCACTTCCTGTAGAAACTGCATTTTCTGTCCAAAACAGAATGATTTTCTGTAGCAAAAATATTCCAAATGACTATGAAATATTCTTGCACAGGGAGGTATGCCAAGGTCTAAGGAATATTTAGGAATTTTCTCAAATTTTTGTGGGCAAGAAAAATAAGGGTTGCTTTGGAGCATATGTTGCTGAAGTGATTTTCAGGCAAGAAAATGAATATTTTTCATTTATGAAAAAGATTCCTATGGCCATTTTGAGATATATCAGAGAGGAAATGATGGGTTTGAGAGAGAGAGATAGAGGTGAGTCACTTGGGTGAAAATCAAAGACATGCCCAAGTGATTAAGTCCAACTGAGTTGATTCAAAACTCCAAATTCAACTCAAATGGCAATGAAATCCAGAAAAAGAAAAAGAGCAAAAACCAGGCTGTCACAATTTTCGAGCTCCATCTTTTCTTCGTGAATTGACAGCAACGTCATGACCTCAGCATAGTGAAGCTCTTCATACTCAGGTCTTTGCTTGATTTCAGACACAATAAGATCAAATGATTCGTCAAGAGCACTCTTTCAACAATGTTTTTCAATCGATCAGTGAGTTCCATAATGCTTTCCTTGTGCACGCTTCTAAATCCAGTGAAGATAGCCCGAAGCATTTTTGTGTGAGGATCTGATCGGGCAACAAGATCTGTATGAGCACTATTAAGAGCATCCCACATTTGCTTTGCAGTGTTAAGCCTATGAAATCAAAGAAAATTGTCTTTTGATAGACTGTCACATATGATATCTTTCGCTTGAGCATCCAACTGCAAATTTTCCTTATCATCAGAGGAAAGATTGTTTTGTTACTGAATGGTGTAGCCTTCTTCAACAATCTGCCACAGATCATAGTTGACGGCTTGAATTCTGATTCTCATTCGTTCCCTTCCAGTACAGATAGTCATTCCATTGAAGATGGTAAACCTTTCAGAGTGCAAGGAACTACCTGCAAGCGACATACTCAAAACTCCAAGGACGTTAGACCTTTAATAACCAGAGATAGGGAGTACCTACTATGATACCAATTGTTAGAACCGAGAGTATATCGACCAGGGGGGTGAATGGGAGACTCAAATTTTCTTTCGAAAGCTTTGAAACTCATTCCAAACACCATAGTGGAAATGAGTATTGAGAGAAATGCACTGAATCAGAGTTCTTTGTCAGAGGGATATTCTTCCAGAAAAGAATTTACAATAGAGCGAGCTTGATGGATAATGGGTTTAACTACGATGAGAGTTATGCAACAAGAAAACAGGTGTAACAGAATGAAACAAAACATTATGAATACTGAAGAAAGTGCAATTACAAAGTTACACAGAGTAACAAGGATACAGACTAATAACAAAGGAAAGAAGACGAGGATAATGAAAGGAATTGATTTTACAACACAGGATGAATGCTCAGAACAGAACAAGGATCAAGAAACTAATGGCACTGAGCAGGAATGAAAACTACTGAATGAATTGCAGTAGAGAAGATATAACTAGTGGTGCTCGATGGCGACAAGAGATTTGGTAGACCAGTTCACCCTTCTGCTAAAGGGCTTCGTTTGGTTGGAGGGGCTATGACTTAACACAGAATATAAACTCTCTTCACCCTATTCTCCTTCAACACATAGCTCATCAGACTCAGGTTGATTTCACTCGTGGTAGATCCTTGTCGGCGATCTCCAAACCTTTGGTCGACCTTCGCAAACCACAATCACTCTTGGTTGCTGAAGATCAGGCTCGGTGAAGACAACAACTCTGCAACACTCGAAGCCAAACCAATCTGTCTAGAGAGTGTGCAGCTCTCAAGAGTAACAGGTACAAGAACTCTCACTCAGAACTGCTGTGATGCTAAACCACTGTCTAAGTTTGGGCTCTCGGTTTTCTCTCGGTGGATCTTAAACTCAAATCACTTAGAGAGGGGTTGCTCAAATCGATCTTCTCAGAAATCTCAAGCGGAGCAGCCAACGGATAACGTTGGAGAAGGGTGGCTATTTATAGCTTCAACCTTCCCAGACGGGAAATGACCAAATTGGACATCGGCCTCAGCCAATGGGTGAACAACATGATTCCAACGGTCGGATTTGAGCACAATGGACTCCTCGGTCCGAGGCAAACCTCCCACAGTATAGAAGATCACAGTATCTTGCTGGCAAGTATTTACTCAGAACACAAAGAGATTTGTTTCGCATCTTTCGTAGGCAGTAGCTAAGCATCATAGTAGATCTAAGCATCGAGAACCTATACCCCTCTTAATAGTACGGCGGTCCTATGACTCAAAAGACTCAAAGAAGAAAAACCCAAATGAATACTACATCTTCATTTAGTCTTCGATTTCAATCACCGCAGTCATTTTCTTCGGACGACAGTATCGAAACAGAAAGCTTCGCTATAGGAGAAAACTTTTGAGGGGTCGATTTCTTCACATTAATCTTCTTGACTCTATCACTTCAACCGACACAGCTCGTTCCTCTCTGCAGGGCAGATATGCTTCGGTGAAGTTCCTCGAACTCAGCACCGGAGACAACATTCTCTTCTATTGTGTATGGACTTTTCTCTCTATGTGCACTAGCAAGCACATTAGTCCATACCTGTTTCTGTCAACAATCTCCAAAACATAAGGTAGGAAGATATTGCACCAACATGAACCTTGATTGGTGTGCCAGAGGAACAAGACAACTTCAAACATATCCTTTGACAATATTTGTGATGCTCCTATCAATATGGATAAACATTTTGTTCCTTGCCTAACAAACCCATGTAGGAAGATGAACTACAAAAGAAGAAAGATTGCTCCCAACTCCATCACTGAGCATCCACAACAAGTTCAACTAGATGAAGGAGTCAACACCAAAGCCCAAGGTAAGCAATCACACCTTGGAAAAGCTTTGCTCAAAGACATGAGTTAAAGCAACCCGACAAGATTTGAACACATTGAAATGCTTAAACAAAAAATGCTAACCCCATTTTGAGCCTAAACGATGAGTATGACCCATGATCAAGTGTTCTCACTTGATTCCTAAGTCAGTATACTCTAACATAGGTGACCTAGTCGCTGACCATTTACTAGACGAAGTTCTCTGGTGTTTCTTTAGTTTACTTGCTTTTCCTTTTTGTTCAGTTAGCTTGTTTCCCCTTTCAAACGAACTTCATCTAGTTTCTCTTGTCTTTTGTCTTTCCTTCTCTTAGATAGTCTGTTAATTCATTGCAAATCTTATCTGAATTCCTTGAGAATCTTTGTGAGATCTTATTACCAAGTGGGCGAGTTGACAAAAATTTTTCTCTACTTTGAATTCGGTCTCTCTGATCCGAAATACACCGGTGCCACTGAGCCACAATATAGTTTGCACATATGTTCATTGGTACAGCCAAAGTGGACAGACTCAGATACATCGATGTGTTCAATCAGTGACAATCCCATCTTGGACTCACCGACTGCTACTACTCGGAAACACCGATTTCGCTGTATAAAGAACTTTTTGCCAAATTGCCAAAATTTCTTTAGTCTTTTGTCTCTAGCTCCACTCAATGATTCTTTACCCTCTGGTTGCATCTGCAATAATCTCACACTGTTATGCCTCTCGAGGACCATACCTATTTGACCAACAACCTTGAAACTCAACCCTTTTTGGAAATTGATGTCAAAGTGGGAGAGAGAGAGATGCACATCAAAGCTCATCTATAAGAAGAGAAATTATAAATAGAGAGAGATGCATTTTATAAGAGGAGAGAATCCTATATGTTTCCAAGAGGGGAGAAACATATATTTTGTGATCATTTCAATGATCCTTTTTCTCTGATTTTGTCTCACCCTACCTACTCCCAATATCAAATTCTAAGATTCAGGGGGGGTGAAGCTTGTTGAGGGGAGAAAAATCCTCGGAATCCTATTGCAAATCTATGGTTGATCTCTTGGGGACATTGTAACATCCCAAATTTTCAATTTGGAATGTTATACATTAGATCATCTTGCATAGCATATTTTATTGCATTTTGTTTTGTGATCCTAGAAAATTCTACGCAACTCAAGGACCCACGGAGAGAGTTGGGAATTTCGTTATTTTTATATTTGGGTTTTCTCAAACTTTGAAAATAGGATCATTTGTTTTAATTATTTTTCTCTCCAAAAATATTTCATATCAAAATATATGAGAGGGGATAATATGACTTCTCCACAAATAATGAAATATTGGAGGAAAAATATTAAAAACAAATATTTAATTTTATTTGGATTTTATTTGATTTTATTTGGATTAGGAAAATACGCGCTTTTCAAAATTGCATTTAGGCCCCAAATAAATGTTCATCTTGTCCGGCTTGATTTTAGAAGCCGGGGAAAATTTATTTCGGGATTTTTGGAGTCTGTTTATTATTTATTTTATTTGTTTTTCTGTGTGAAATTATTTATAAAAAAACGCGAACCGACCTTGGGCCGTATTCGGCCAGGACTCCGCCCGGCCAGGCCTTTATAAGGCGCGCCACCGAGGCCCCGACAGCCCAAGTCGCCGCCGCGCCGAAACCCTAACCCTAGCCCGATCCACCGCCGCCGACCCCGCCGCCCCGCCGAGGTTGACCACCGCCCCGCCGCCGGCGATTTTCCTCGAGAAAACCGTCCGGTTTTCCGTCCGGTTTTTCGTTCGGTTTTTTTAAACCCTAGATCTGTTTTTTCGTTTTAGTTTATTTAGCGAACACTCGTTCGTACGTTCGTTTTAACGAACGGTTTTCATTTTTTTACCGCAGATAGCGAACGTTCGTTCATTAGCCTGATCGCCAGTTTTTCTTTTTCTTGGATTTTCCGCGATTATTTTCGATCGTGATTTCCGATCTGTTTTTCGTTTTAGTATAACTTTTTGCTCGTTTATCAGAATCAGGCGATTCAAGCGCCTAGAGTTTCGTCTCGAAACCCTCTTTCCGTTTAACCAACTCAAACAAGTTTTTGCTACTGTAAAATTTGACTTAGGTCCAGATTAGTAAACGAAGCTTGTTTCTTTCGCCGTTTGACTTTCGTTGCTTCGTTTGATTTGATTCTTTTTGGAAACCAGAGTTCTTAAGTTGAAATTTCTGGTTAGATCTTTTATTTGAGTTTTACCTATGCATTAGATGAGTGCTTATTGTATGCTTGTTTGTTTGCGATAGAGTACCCGGAGTGCGCAGCTTGCTACTTCGAATCTCTAGGTTTCACGGATCATCAGCAAGGCAAGTAACACTTTGATCATACCTCTTTTCATACCCAGTTTTATTGCATTAGATCAATCCTCAAACAATTGCATGATTAGGATCTGATAAAATTGTGGGTATCGGGAAGTAGATGAGGTAGTACCTATTACCTGTTTTATTATCAACCTTTGGGAGTTACTTCTACGTTTGCTTATTGCTATGCTATGCTAGTAGACGTGGATTGGGTGAGTGTATCCATGACAGGTGTGAGATTGTTAATTAATGGTTTACTTAAGGTGGCAACTTAAACACACATCTGGGTGGATTGAGGCACCTGGGTATTCCAGTGATTGCCTGTTTTTTTATGGACCGCCACCCAGGCTCAAAGGGATCATGAGATTATTCATGCTAGAAACTTCCCTGTGCAGCCACAAGCTATTATGGGCTCTAGCATAGTTGATTAAGTCGTGTGAACTCTTACAGTGGTAGACTAGCACCCATCGTAAGGTGCTAACACTTCTGAAAGACTGTGTCTCGGTCATCCGTTTCTCAAACATCACGAAGTGCGAGAAATCCAACGGAGGAGATCGAGTCTTGTGGGGAAAAGTGCACAAACCACTGCAGAGTGTACAATCTAGTCATGGTTAGCCTTGTCCCCGGTTATGGACATCTTGAGTCTCTAGTTCTTGGATTATGATGTGAATCTCATCATCTTGTTACTTAATTAATTTGTTGGGTTGTTAATGATTACTTCTAATTGGGATTGAGAAGGGGTTTACCTTCTCAATATTTTTCAACAAACTTTGTAGTTAAATAAAAATATATTCCTTTGCAGTAGGGAAAAATTGGCTTTTTGCAAAACTGTAACCATAGAGCTTTCCACCAGCCAAATATGCATGTAGCGATAGCATTATTCTGTTCATTACTCTCTATGTGTTACTTTGCCAGCATATTCCATGTGCTGACCCGTTTTTGGGCTGCAACATATCATGTTGCAGACTTTTCAGACGACGAGTAAGGAGCCTTAGGTCGTGGTCTTATACTCAGTGATGTTGTTGGAGTTGATGGACTCACTTTATCTTCCAAGCCTTCCGTTGTTATCGTAATTAGATGGCCTTAAGCCATATTTATTGTAATAAGTTCTCTTTTGAGACATTCGATGTAATAAGTGTGTGATTGCTACTCTGTTATAAATCCTTCAAGTACTGTGCGTGTCAGCATTACCGATCCAGGGATGACACTGATGCACAGAGACTAGACTGGTTGAGGTTTGGTCGCTACAGAGATGGTATCAGAGCACACGCTGACTGTAGGACACGACCACTAAGCTAAAGCCCTAGAATCACTACTGTCTTCTCATTTCTGACTCCTCTCCTTTCTTCCACTCTTTTAGGATGGCGGATGCAAGGAACAAGTTCGCGCAACCGGATGAGGATACACCTTTTGGACGACACTTGAAGGAAGTTACTAAGTACCTAAACATCGGAATATCAAGCTTCACCAGGACCTACAACGCCACACTACCAGAAGAGGAGCGCTGGATGAGTCAAGTTCAAGTTCCAGGAAGAACGTTCATGCCAGTCACTGAGCCCATAGAGTTTTCCTTTGATGCACCAACCTGGAGTCTAGGAAAGAGTATGGCAGCTCACATTACCATGGGACGCATTGGAGAAGTGTATCACAAGGATCTTAAGGATACTATCTATCAGATTTGTGGGCGCCGAGACGAGCAATGGGAGATGATCAGCACCAGGAAGGATAGATCTATTGCAGCTTTCATCCAGGAGTTAAACCAGCACATTCGTCGCCAGGAGAACCAGATGTGCGCATGCATGATAGATCTGAAGAAGGCATTGACCAAGATCACGGAGCTGAAGGAAGAACTTAAGTCTACACGCGATGCATATGAGGAGGAAATCGCAACATTATTGGAGAAGAATGATGACCTGATAAAGAAGCTAGGAGTATTCATGGGAGACCCAGCACCAGGAGGAGAGGATGACGATTCTTCTTGCCCGGAGAACTACATCATCATCAACGACACCGACTTGGACCCCCCTGACGATGATTGGGAGGATGAAGCCAGAGCAGATATCATGGAGTCTTCGACTGAGCAATTTTTCTAGTAGACCAACAAATTAGTAGTAGTATTCCACCATGTATATAGTATAGTCCAAGCACTTTGTAACGATAGTTAGATCGATTGTATGCCTTGTTTGAATTGATTGGAGTGATATTGATTGTGTTTGTCTCATGTGCATATGGGTAGTGTTTTCCCTCTAGACCTCATTCCATCCTATTTTCTCATCTTTTCTAAAACCCATCAGATGCCTCCGAGACGCGACACCGGATTTGTTTTCCCACCGGAGATCACTCAGTTGATTCAGCAGCAGAATGCCCTGATGCAAGTGCTAGTTCAGAACCAAGGCAACAACAACCCACCACCCGCACCACCTGTTGATCACCTAGCTCGTTTTCTTAGGCTGAATCCGCCGGTGTTCTCCAGTAGCACCGAGCCGATTGTGGCAGATGATTGGCTCCGCAAGGTTGGAAGGGAGCTGACCACTGCAGGATGCACAGATGCAAAGAGAGTGCGTTTTGCCGCACATCAGCTTGATGGACCTGCAGCATCATGGTGGGAGAATTACACAGCCACTCACCCCATTGACACTGTCACATGGGACCAGTTTCAGCAAGATTTCCGTACTGCCCATGTTTCAGCAGGAGCTATGGCCATGAAGAAGCGTGAGTTTCGCAACCTACGCCAAGGAGGACGTACCGTTGGCCAGTATGTGGAGGATTTTAGTAAGTTAGCACGTTATGCTCCAGATGACGTTGCTACGGATGCAGCTAAGCAGGAGAAGTTTCTGGAAGGACTGAATGATGAGCTAAGCATGCAGTTGATGGTAGCAACCTTCAACAACTACCAGGAGTTGGTAGATAGAGCTCTCATGATTGAAGGGAAGCAGCAGCAGATTGAAAGCCGCAAGAGGAAGTATGGACAAGGGAAGTACAATACTGGAGCTCATCAGAAGCCACGTTTTACCCCAAATTCGGGAGGACCTTTTCAGCATACCCATGGAGGAGGAGGTTCGCACAACCATAGTGGACCCAAGAATGGTAATGGGGATGGAGGAAGCAACGGACAAAACCGTACCAACCCATCGACCCCAGCCAAGAGGGATCTAAGCCAAGTCACTTGCTACAAATGCCAGAAGACTGGACATTATGCAAATGAATGTCCTGAAGCTAAGAATGGAAATGGCAATGGAAGCTTGGGGAAGAAGCCGAACCCTTTCAACAAAGGACATGTGAACCACGTGAATGTGGAGGAGGTTGAAGCACAACCCGATGCAGTAATAGGTAAGTTTTTGGTTAAGTCATTTACTGCAATCGTTCTTTTTGATACTGGTGCATCGCATTCATACATATCAAGGGGATTTGTGGATAAGTTTAAGTTGCCCACCAAAGTTCTTAGAACACCTATGTTAGTAACCTCGCCAGGAGCAGAGTATATGGCAAGCCAAGGATGTTTTCAGATGCCATTGGCCATAGGTAGGCATGCTTTCCCCTCAGACCTAATAGTTTTGGAGTCGCAAGGTTTGGATGTGGTTTTGGGAATGGATTGGCTATCGATGTATGGAGGAAACATCGATTGCGCCAGTAAGAAGATCTTGCTTACTACCCCAGAAGGAAGAAGGATTAAGTATGTATCCCGGCATGTACCGAAGAGGACTCAAGTGAATTCCTTATCAGGAGTTGTACAGGAGGAAATGCCAGTGGTGAAGGATTTCCCTGACGTATTTCCAGAGGAGTTGCCAGGCATGCCACCGGATAGAGACATTGAGTTTTTGATTGAGCTTTTGCCAGGCACCGGGCCAATATCTAAGAGACCGTACAGGATGCCCGCTAAGGATTTGGAAGAAATTAAGAAGCAGATTAAGGAGTTACTAGATAAAGGATATATTCGCCCAAGTTCGTCACCTTGGGGATCACCCGTACTTCTAGTGGAGAAGAAAGATGGATCGTTAAGGATGGTTGTTGATTATCGTGGTTTGAATGAAGTAACCATCAAGAACAAGTACCAACTGCCAATGATCAATGATCTGTTTGACCGACTACAAGGAGCTAAAGTATTTTCCAAAATTGATTTGCGGTCAGGATACCACCAGTTGAAGATTCGAGAGCAGGATATACCCAAGACAGCTTTTACCACAAGGTATGGGCTATATGAGTACACCGTTATGTCATTTGGCCTGACTAACGCACCTGCCTTTTCATGAACATGATGAAAAAAGTGTTTATGGAGTTTTTGGATAAGTTCGTCGTAGTGTTCATTGATGATATTCTGGTCAATTCGAAGAATGAAGAAGAGCATAAGGAGCATTTGCGTTTGGTACTTGGAAAGCTCAGAGAACATCAGTTATATGCCAAGTTCAGCAAGTGCGAGTTTTGGTTACAGGAAGTTGGATTCCTTGGACATGTTATATCCGGAGAAGGAATAGTAGTAGATCCCAACAAAGTTAACACTGTGACAAATTGGGAGTCACCCACGACCATTGGAGAGATCCAGAGTTTTCTTGGACTCACAGGATACTACCAGAGATTTATTTAGAATTTCTCGAAGATTGCAAAACCTATGACCGAGTTGTTGAAGAAGGACACCAAATTCAATTGGACTGAGGAATGTGAGGCTAGTTTCCAGGAGATGAAGAAACGTTTGGTTACAGCGCCAGTGTTGATTCTGCCAGATCAACGCAAGGATTATGAAGTATATTGCGACGCTTCTCATCGAGGACTTGGAGCAGTGCTTATGCAGGAAGGAAGAGTTGTCTCATATGCCTCACGACAACTTAAACCCCATGAGTTGAATTATGCTACACATGATTTGGAGTTAGCAGCCGTAGTGCATGCGTTGAAGACATGGAGACATTTTCTCATCGGAAACCATTGTGAGGTGTACACGGATCACAAGAGTTTGAAGTACATTTTCACGCAGAAGGGGTTGAATCTCACGCAAAGGAGATGGTTGGAGCTCATTAAGGATTATGACATGAGATTGCATTATCACCCAGGGAAGGCTAACGTAGTAGCTGATGCGTTGAGCCGCAAGAGCCATGTCAACACACTCATGACCGGAGAGTTACCCAAGGAGTTAGCCGAAAATCTTCGTGAACTATGTTTGGAAATAGTTCCAAGAGGCTTTGTAGCAGCATTGGAAATTCAGTCTACTTTGATGGATAAGATCAGAGAAGCTCAGAAGACAGACAAGGAGATTGCGGAGATAAAGGAAAGGTTGAGTAAAGGAAAAGCCAAGGGATTTCATGAGGATGAGCACGATACCTTATGGTTTGAGGACCGCGTTTATGTGCCCAATGATCCGGAGATTAGGAAGTTGATTTTTCAAGAGGCCCATAATTCACCATATTCGATTCACCTAGGAAATACCAAGATGTACCTAGATTTAAAGGACAGTTTCTGGTGGACCGGAATGAAGAAGGATATTGCGGAGTATGTAGCAGTTTGTGATGTATGTCAAAGAGTGAAGGCAGAGCATCAGAAGCCAGCAGGATTGCTACAACCATTGCCGATACCCGAATGGAAGTGGGATAAGCTAGGCATGGATTTTATCACGGGATTGCCCAGGACTCATTCAGGCTATGACTCGATACGGGTTGTAGTCGATCGTTTGACGAAGGTAGCACATTTCATCCTAGTAAAGACCACTTATACCAGTGCTAAGTTGGCAAAGATATACATGCCCAGGATCGTATGTCTGCATGGAGTTCCGAGGACCATTGTATCAGATAGAGGAACCCAATTTACTTCAAAGTTTTGGAATCAGTTGCACGAAACTTTGGGTACCAGGCTAGAGTTCAGTACCGCTTTTCATCCACAGATAGACGGACAGACCGAGAGAGTCAATCAGATTTTGGAGGACATGCTGAGAGCTTGTGCGCTAGATTATGGATCCAGTTGGGACGACAACTTGCCATATGCAGAGTTTTCTTACAACAATAGCTACCAATCCAGTCTGAAGATGGCCCCTTTCGAAGCTCTGTACGGAAGGAGGTGCAGGACACCGTTGTTGTGGGACGAAGTTGGAGACCGCCAGTTGTTTGGACCAGATTTGATTAAAGAGTCTGAACAGAAGGTGAAGTTGATTCGCGATAGGCTCAAGGTAGCCCAGTCCAGACAGAAGAGTTATGCGGATTCTAAACGCAAGGAGACAGTTTACGAAGTCGGAGACAAAGTTTATCTTCGAGTATCACCACTTCGAGGAGTGAAGCGCTTTGGAGTTAAGGGAAAGTTAGCGCCACGTTTTGTAGGACCATACAAAGTTTTGGAGCGTATGGGAGAAGTTGCTTACAAGTTGGAATTGCCTGAAGGATTGACGGGAGTTCATGATGTGTTCCACGTATCCCAGTTGAAGAAGTGCCACGCAGAGATGGCCGAGGTACCACTGAAAGATACAGTGCCCCTGGAAGCGATTCAGTTGGATAGTAATTTGACCTATGAGGAGAAACCAGTTAAGATTCTTGAGTTTGCCAGCCGAGTCACCCGCGGCAAGGTTATCAAGTTTTGCAAAGTTCAGTGGAGTCACCATACCGTGGATGAAGCCACCTGGGAGCGAGAGGAAGATCTACGGAAGGACCACTCTCACCTATTTTCTAGCCAACCCGAATCTCGAGGGCGAGATTCATCTTAAGGGGGGTAGGTTTGTAACATCCCAAATTTTCAATTTGGAATGTTATACATTAGATCATCTTGCATAGCATATTTTATTGCATTTTGTTTTGCGATCCTAGAAAATTCTACGCAACTCAAGGACCCACGGAGAGAGTTGGGAATTTCGTTATTTTCATATTTGGGTTTTCTCAAACTTTGAAAATAGGATCATTTGTTTTAATTATTTTTCTCTCCAAAAATATTTCATATCAAAATATATGAGAGGGGATAATATGACTTCTCCACAAATAATGAAATATTGGAGGAAAAATATTAGAAACAAATATTTGATTTTATTTGGATTTTATTTGAATTAGGAAAATACGCGTTTTTCAAAATTGCATTTAGGCTCAAAATAAATGTTCATCTTGTCCGGCTTGATTTTAGAAGCCGGGAAAATTTTGTTTCGGGATTTTTGGAGTCCGTTTAGTATTTCTTTTATTTGTTTTTTTGCGCGAAATTATTTATAAAAAAACGCGTACCGACCTTGGGCCGTATTCGGCCAGGACTCCGCCCGGCCAGGCCTTTATAAGGCGCGCCCCCGAGGCCCCGACAGCCCAAGTCGCCGCCGCGCCGAAACCCTAACCCTAGCCCGATCCGCCGCCGCCGCCGTCGCGTGCCGCCGCCGCCGTCGCCCGAGCCGCCGCCGCCCGTCGTCCCGCCACCCGACGCCGGAGCCCCGCCGCCGACCCCGCCGCACCGCCGGAACCGCCCGTCGCCCCGCCGATGGCGCTTTTCCTCGAGAAAACCGTCCGGTTTTCCGTCCGGTTTTTCGTTAGGTTTTTTTTAACCCTAGATCTGTTTTTTTCTGTTTAGTTTATTTAGCGAACACTCGTTCGTACGTTCGTTTTAACGAACGGTTTTTGTTTTTTACCGCAGACAGCGAACGTTCGTTCGTTAGCCTGATCGCCAGTTTTTCTTTTTCTTGGATTTTCCGCGATTATTTTTGATCGTGATTTCCAATCTGTTTTTTGTTTTAGTATAACTTTTCGCTCGTTTATCGGAATCAGGCGATTCGAGCATCTAGAGTTTCTTCTCGAAACCCTCTTCTTGTTTAACCAACTCAAACAAGTTTTTGCTATTGTAAAATTTGACTTAGGTCCAGATTAGTAAATGAAGCTTGTTTTTTCGCCGTTTGACTTTCGTTGCTTCGTTTGATTTGATTCTTTTTGCAAACCGGAGTTCTTAAGTTGAACTTTCTGGTTAGATCTTTTATTTTAGTTTTACCTATGCATTAGATGAGTGCTTATTGTATGCTTGTTTGTTTGCGATAGAGTACCCGGAGTGCGCCACTTGCTACTTCGAATCTCTAGGTTTCACGGATCATCAGCAAGGCAAGTAACACTTTGATCATACCTCTTTTCATACCCAGTTTTATTGCATTAGATCAATCCTCAAACAATTGCATGATTAGGATCTGATAAAATTGTGGGTATCGGGAAGTAGATGAGGTAGTACCTATTACCTGTTTTATTATCAACCTTTGGGAGTTACTTCTATGTTTGCTTATTGCTATGCTATGCTAGTAGACGTGGATTGGGTGAGTGTATCCATGAAAGATGTGAGATTGATAATTAATGGTTTACTTAAGGTGGCAACTTAAACACACATCTTGGTGGATTGAGGCACCTGGGTATTCCAGTGATTGCCTGTTTTTTTATGGACCGCCACCCAGGCTCAAAGGGATCATGAGATTATTCATGCTAGAAACTTCCGTGTGCAGCCACAAGCTATTATGGGCTCTAGCATAGTTGATTAAGTCGTGTGAACTCTTACAGTGGTAGACTAGCAGATGTAGGGGAAAGTAGGTGTAACTGTCTACCCATCGTAAGGTGCTAACGCTTCTGAAAGACTGTGTCTCGGTCATCCGTTTCTCAAACATCATGAAGTGCGAGAAATCCAACGGAGGAGATCGAGTCTTGTGGGGAAAAGTGCACAAACCCCTAAAGAGTGTATAATCTAATCATGGTTAGCCGTGTCCCCGGTTATGGACATCTTGAGTATCTAGTTCTTGGATTATCATGTGAATCTCATCATCTTGTTACTTAATTAATTTGTTGGGTTGTTAATGATTACTTCTAATTGGGATTGAGAAGGGGTTTACTTTCTCAATATTTTTCAACAAACTTTGTAGTTAAATAAAAATATATTCCTTTGCAGTAGGAAAAAATTGGCTTTTCGCAAAACTGTAACCATAGAGCTTTCCACCAGCCAAATATGCATGTAGTGATAGCATTATTCTGTTCATTACTCTCTATGTGTTACTTTGCCAGCATATTCCATGTGCTGACCCATTTTCGGGCTGCAACGTATCATGTTGCAGACTTTTCAGACGACGAGTAAGGAGCCTTAGGTCGTGGTCTTATACTCAGTGATGCCGTTGGAGTTGATGGACTCACTTTATCTTCCAAGCCTTCCGTTGTTATCGTAATTAGATGGCCTTAAGCCATATTTATTGTAATAAGTTGTCTTTTGATACATTTGATGTAATAAGTGTGTGATTGCTACTCTGTTATAAATCCTTCAAGTACTGTGTGTGTCAGCATTACCGATCCAGGGATGACACTGATGCACAGAGACTAGACTGGTTGAGGTCTGGTCGCTACAGACATGTTTACACTTAAGGAAGTATTCATCTAGTAATACCATCTCCTATACATGTCATCCCAATCTTGGTATTCTTGATGCCCTTGTTCCTTTTCCTTTGAGGAAATTTTCTTGTGTTATCTAACCTTGTTTTCTCAAGCTTTTTTCTTCATGAAATTGCTGAAGTGCCTTAAGGTAAGTATATGCATCACATTCATGAGCATGACGTTCTCTTTCTTATTGCACATATTGTTTGCAACAAGAAATCATGAATATGAAGGTATATCATTCTCATTGTTGCTCTGATGCATGTAGCCAAGACACACGTAACACATTAAGTGTCCTTCATATTGTGCATGAGCATTCCAAAAGCAATTACCTTTTGAAAGGCTGCACACTTATAGGGGGAGCTTATGTGTGTTACATGTTTCTCAAACCTCCCATACATTTTTTGTTACATGTTTATTTGAAGCTTTGATGTATGTTGTCATCAATTACCAAAAAGGGGGAGATTGAAACACATTTGCCCACTTAGGGGTTTCGGTAATTCATGTCAACATACATGTTGTTGGAGTAACACTTTCATCTAGTATATTTGAGGAAAAGTTCAATGTTGGCAAGGCAAGAATATGTGGATGTGAATCCTTTAAAATGCTATGGAAACATATTGGCATAAAGCTCCAAGACTGTTAATTTTTGGTTAAGTGATCCAAGATCACATTGCGTCCATAGGAAAGCCAATACTATTAAAAGGGGATGAGGTTTTGATCATGACTTAGTTGCTCAAGTGCTTGAAGATATTGCTCCAAAACCCTCAACCACTTTCCTACAAGCAATCCTGTCCAAACCCTAATTATCAAACTCAGTAGACAGAGCCACATCCAAACCCTAGAAACTCAGTTGACCGAGATGACATTCGGTCTCACCAAAGTGTAGTGACAAAGTTTCTGTAACCCTTCCATCCCATTTCGGAATCACCGAATTGGTTTGATTGGAATTACCGAAATAAGGTCTCGCTTAGGTCATCGCACATCGGTCCATCTGAGTTGATCCATTCGGTCTCACCAAAAAAACCCAGTGTTCGAATCTTTTACACAGACCACTCTCACCGAGATTTCATTTTGTTGTCACCGAGTTGAGTCAAAAGGTTGTAATGGTTGGATTCTTGGTGAAGGCTATATATACCCTTCCACCCCCATTCACTCTCTAAGAGAGCCATCACTATTCATTTTCTGAGAGAGGACCACTTACTCATGTGTTGATATCAAGGCATTCCAATCCAATCATTTGAACCTTGATTTCTAGCCTCCCCAAGTTTCTTTCCACTCCAATCCTTCTCCCACCCAAGCCAAATCTGTGAGAAAGTGATTGAGTGTTGAGGAGACTATCTTTTGCAGCACAATAGCTAGGAGTTCATCATTAACACACAATCTATTACCTTTCGTAGAGTGGCATCTCGTATATTGGTTAGGTGCCACTTGGGAGCCTCCAAGATAATGTGGAGTTGAACCAAGGAATAATTAAGGGCAAGGAGATCGCCTACTTCGTGAAGATCTACCTCGAGTGAGGCTAGTCCTTCATGGGCGTAAGCCATGTTGGAATAGAAAAGGTTGCTTCTTGACGGATCTATATTTTATGCATTTTAAGAGCTCATATGTTGCATGTTCTCTGCATATATTATGTCCCATTCAACCAAATATATGTCCATTATGCATGATTTTTGCACATTCTTTTGTGTATTTATCTAGTTTTTATTAGTTTCATTCTTTTGCACATATAAAAACCCAAATACCGGTTTTTGCGCTTGTCATTGTGAGCATTGCACATTTGTGTATTTATCTAGTTTTTATTAGTTTCCTTCTTTTCATGTGTCTATAGGTGTATTGGAGCAACCTAGGACCAAGCATGAAAGGACCAAGGATGGGTTCAATACAGAGTCAGCCAGCGGTCAAACTTAGCCATTTCGAAGGTCCAAAAAAGTCATTTTTCGGAAGTGCTCCAAATCAAGTTCTAAGTCCATAAATGGATCAGTGTCGTTTATACAAATCCAACAAGTCCAAGAACATCAAATTCCGAGTACGTATGAAGAAATGGCGGTCGTTTCACTTGAGAAAGACTACACAAAAAGACAACACAAAAGACAGCGTTCCAAATGACCGCGTTGTGACGCCCGGATAATCAAGCTACAGTAAACCTCTGCTAATGGTGCCACGTCACCTCGGTTACTGTTGATAAACTCGAGTTAGTTCAAAAACGATTCAAGTTAAAATTTAAAATATAGGCAAACAATAAAAGTTTTCAAATATTAAAACTAAAATGTTCGGAGTGAGCCAAATATTGCATAGATAATAATGGTTGAGAAATCTAAATTTAATAAAATGCTTAAGTGTTCAAAATAATTAAAATAGAGGTTTAAATGTTGAAATAAATGCCTTTTGAATTTTATAAAATATTAAACTATTTCAATTTGGGTTGAGGATTAATGTGGCAATAGTATATTTAAAAGTATTAATTTAAGTGCTAGTGATAATTTTTATAAAACTAAAATAAAAGAAAACTAAAAGTAAAACAGTAAAAGAAAGATAAATAAAAAGAAAAGAAATTACAAAAAAAAAGAAAACAGATCAAAGAAACAAAAAAGAGAAATAAAACAACCCCCCCAAGCTGGACCGAACGGCCCAGCTAGCCGCTGCACCGGCCGGCCCACCAGGCCCAGTCGGGCCTCCTTATCCCTCCCACTCCGAAACCCTAACCCTATCCACCCCGTCGCCCCCCACTACCCCACTCCTCTCTGGATCCCCTCTCTCTCGCACGTCCCCCTCCCCCCCGCTCGATCTGGGCGCCCCCGCGCCCGTCCCCGCCCGGAACGCCACCGCCACGGCCACCTCGCCGGAGCCACCGCGCCGCCTCCTCCCTGGAGTCCCCCGCTCGCCCGACGATCCCGCCGCCTGGATCGACGCTGCCTCGACCTCGTCTCGTCCCCGACGACCTGCTTCCCCTCCGGCGCCGTCGTCCCCGACCCCCCTCCACGAGCCCCGCTGCCTAGACCCCACCGCCCCGTGGTGAGGCCCCGGCATCCCCTCCTCCTCCCTTGCTCCGGCCACTTCGGCCAGGGCCTCGCTCACCGGCGCCCACACGCGCGCGCTCACCGCGGTCAGGCCGCGCGCTGTTCCGTCTGGCCGCGCCCGTCGCCCCGCGCCAACGCGCCTCGCCTGCGCCGCTGCTCACTGCCCCGCGCGGCCTCGCCGCCACCTCTCCACCGTACTGCCCCGCCGCTAGCCCCACGGGCCACTACCGCGCCGGCGGCCACTTCCGGCGCCCGTGGCCACTCGGGCTTCGCCCGGGTCGGGCGCCTGCACCCCCATGTGCCCGCTTAGGCCCCAGGTGCCACTGACCCCTGGGCCCGAACCCCCCTGGCCCAATGACAGCCGGGGCCCACGCACAGAACGAAAAGGAAAAGAAAAAAAATGATTTAAAAAAATATAATAATAATATAATAATAATAAAAATAATAAATTAATTAATAGATATTAATAAATATATAAATAAAAATAAATAATAAAAATAAATAAATAAATAAATAATTAAGATAATTAATTAACTTATTTAATCATGTTAATATTAATTAATTAAAGTTAATTAATCCTAATGAATTAATCTAATTAACCCGTTAGTTTAATTAAACAGAATTAGTTTAATTAAACCCTAATTAACCTAACAGAGTATGACACGTGGGTCCCACTGGACCCACGCGACAGTTTGACCCAGTCAACCCCTGTTGACTGCTGACGTCAGCATGACATCATGCTGATCTCATAAATCCATTTCCGAATTAAGTTAAATAATTAATTAAATTCCAGAAATTAATAAAATCTTTAGAAAATCATATCTTTTAATCCGTAACTCGGATTAAAACATTTTCAACATGAAAGTTGCTCAGAACGACGAGACGAATCCGAATACGCAGTCCGTTTGTCCACCACACCTCCCTAACCTATCGAACTCGCAACTTTCCCCCTCCGGTCCATCTGTCCGAAAACGCAAAACATCGGGAATACTTTCCCGGATGTTCCCACCCTTCGCCGGTACCACCTACTGTCGCGTTAGGACACACCTCGCACTGCTCATTGTCATGTCACGCATCGTCATGTTTATGTTTGCATTGTATTTACTGTTTCTTCCCCCTCTTCTCTCCGGTAGACTACGAGACCGACACTGCTGCTGCCCAGTTCGACTACGGAGTTGACGACCCCTCCTACTTGCCAGAGCATCCAGGCAAGCCCCCCCCCTTGATCACCAGATATCGCCTAGTCTTCTCTATACTGCTTGCATTAGAGTAGTGTAGCATGTTACTGCTTTCCGTTAATCCTATCCTGATGCATAGCCTGACATTGTTGCTACAGTTGTTACCCTTACCTGCTATCCTACTACTTAGTATAGGATGCTAGTGTTCCATCAGTGGCCCTACACTCTTGTCCGTCTGCCATGCTATACTACTGGGCCGTGATCACTTCGGGAGGTGATCACGGGTATATACTATATACATTATATACATGACACATGTGGTGACTAAAGTCGGGTCGGCTCGTTGAGTACCCGCAAGTGATTCTGATGAGGGGGCTGAAAGGACAGGTGGCTCCATCCCGGTAGAGGTGGGCCTGGGTTCCTGACGGCCCCCGACTGTTACTTTATGGCGGAGCGACAGGGCAGGTTGAGACCACCTAGGAGAGAGCTGGGCCTGGCCCTGGTCGGCGTTCGCAGATACTTAATACGCTTAACGAGATCTTGGTATTTGATCTGAGTCTGGCCATTTGGTCTATACGCACTAACCAACTACACGGGAACAGTTATGGGCACTCGACGTCGTGGTATCAGCCGAAGCTCTTTTTGACGTCAGCGACTGAGTGGCGCGCGCTGCATTGGACCGTAAGCTCGCGCTTGTATTAAGGGGGCTAGGTCTGCTTCCGGCCGCGTACGCAACGTGCAGGTGTGCAATGGGCGATGGGCCCAGACCCCTGTGCGCATAGGTTTTAGACCGGCGTGCTGACCTCTCTGTTGAGCCTAGGTGGGGCTACGACGTGTTGATCTTCCGAGGCCGGGAATGACCCAGAAAAGTGTGTCCGGCCAAATGGGATCGAGCGTGTTGGGTTATGTGGTGCACCCCTGCAGGGAAGTTTATCTATTCGAATAGCCGTGTCCCTCGGTAAAAGGACGACCCGGAGTTGTACCTTGACCTTATGACAACTAGAATCGGATACTGAATAAAATACACCCTTCCAAGTGCCAGATACAACCCGGTGATCGCTCTCTAATAGGGCGACGAGGAGGGGATCGCCGGGTAGGATTATGCTATACGATGCTACTTGGAGGACTTCAATCTACTCTCTTCTACATGCTGCAAGATGGAGGCTGCCAGAAGCGTAGTCTTCGACAAGACTAGCTATCCCCCTCTTATTCTGGCATTCTGCAGTTCAGTCCACTGATATGGTCCTTTACACATATACCCATGCATATGTAGTGTAGCTCCTTGCTTGCGAGTACTTTGGATGAGTACTCACGGTTGCTTTTCTCCCTCTTTTCCCCTTTCTATACCGGATTGTCGCAACCAGATGCTGGAGTCCAGGAGCTAGAGATCCTGAGGATGATTCTACATGGAGTTCGGCTTCGAGGAGTAGTTAGGAGGTCCCGGGCAGGAGGCCTTGCCTTTTTGATCGTTGCTACTTTTGTGCTAGCCTTCTTAAGGCAAACTTGTTTAACTTATGTCTGTACTCAGATATTGTTGCTTCCGCTGACTCGTCTATGATCGAGAAATTGTATTCGAGCCCTCGAGGCCCCTGGCTTGTATGATGATGCTTGTATGACTTATTTATGTTGTAGAGTTGTGTTGTGATATCTTCCCGTGAGTCCCTGATGTTGATCGTACACATTTGCGTGCATGATTAGTGTACGGTCAAATCGGGGGCGTCACAAGTTAGTATCAGAGCCGACTGCCTGTAGGAATCCCCCTTTCCAACTCCTTGGCCGAAGTCGAGTCTAGTCGTTGAAAAACTTTCACTAACATGGCTGTGTGGCTTACGGGCCCACGTCGCCATTGGGTGGTATTAGGATCTTTTACTCCTTGTCTATACTCTGGGAATCTGATCTCTCTTCTATTCGGGTTAATTGAATTTTACTAAATCTAACATTAGGATCTCGTTATCACTTTCACCCGGAGAGCCCCTTATTACTGATGATCGTCTGATGCACGTGAAGACCCTGAAGATACTCTCCGCTGATAACCCGAGAACTTGTGTTCATCGCTTTTGCAATTCCCTTTCATCGATAAACTCCTATGGATAACCGCGTATACTCGCCATTCATACAATGTTTCCCAGTTGATCTTGTTATTACAAGATACCCCGAAATTATCTCTGTTGTTCCGAGAATCCTTGAGCTTACTGCCTTGCTGTTCTTTGTCACCTGAGTACCCCTACGGATAATTTCTCGCCCTTATCGAGTATCCGCTCATCCCCAGTTGATTCAAGTATTTCACAAAAGTGTTCAAAATACCATTCGATCTACCGAAAATCCTGAGCAGCCTAGTTGCTCTTGAAATTCTTGCTTGCTTGCATTATGGATAATCCCATAAGTCTCGTAATCTTATAGTCATTCCTTGTCATTATCATTTTGAGTCTGTTGATTCAAAATATTGCGAATGCTCACAATCCTCATCAATCTAATTCTTCTTCTGGCTCAAACGTCATTTTTAACATGAGCTGGATCTCGACCAATCAAATCGTCATCGATTGTACCCCTAAGCCTACTCAACTTATCCATCCTTGATCAGAGCATTGCTTCTGATCCCTTGAATTTGAAATTATAATTCCTTTGCATTGAGCTTTGAGTTAGTCAGTTGCTTCTATAATCCAATGCCTTTGCATTGTTACTTCCTCTGGTTGTGTCCCGATGCTCACATCAGCTCTGTTATGGACCGACATATCCTTTAATGGATTTTATCCGACAATGTCCTTCATATTAAATAAGCTTGTGAGCTTTTCCTCGGATACATGATGCCTTTGGTAAATTGTATCCTCTGCTTTGTGAACCATGCTCTACTTTCGAGCTTGTATTATTTACTCCGAAGTTTGTGGTATAAGTTCCTAAGATGCCCTGATGGGTTGAACCTATACCTTCCCTAAAAACCGTATGAACCCGAAGGTTTTCACAAGCCATACCCTTCTGGTATTTTACCAGATAATTTTCTACTAAATAACTTCATCGAACGCGAGAAGTAAATGAAAGGTTATGCATTGGAGAAGTGGGAGTCGACCTTGAACTTTGTGTTCATGCCCATGGACACGATGTAGATCTTATCATTAAAGCTTTTCTTAAATTAATTATTCCATTGGTATAAGTTCATCTTATATCTGGGATCTGGCCTTTTTCAATCGTGGTTCCGACCATGTTCTCCTTTAAATACCATTTCTCGTGCAAGTTTAAGCACTTGTCTTCTGCAGAGCAATACCCTAGTCCAACCTCTACTTTGATCTGTCGTCGAGCATTACCCCCCTGGTATCTCGAGATTATCACGGAACTGCATAACTTATTATGAGTTCTCCATCAAGTGCTACATTCTCATTGATTCCAATTTTCCACGGGCTCTGAGTTATTAATCACGCAAAGACACCGATAACTGAACCGAGTCCGCACTACGGTTCAACAACTCTTAGTAATCTTCTTTAAGTACGAGTTTGTACCCGATCACGCCATTCCTAGCCTGTTTGGCTATATCATTATCTTGATGATTTTTAGCTGTGTTACCTGGACCTTCCAAGCGCACAAATTTCAACAGTGAGCTAATCTTGCGTCGATCTCCCTCGTCATATCACTTCTCCTTGAATAGCAAACTTGAATTCGAGTTTGTGCCCTACCCGTGGTTCCAATAACCTTTCGCTTTCATCATTCCTTTGACTTGATGTCATCGTCGATCAATTACATCTTCTTGAAAACCTCTCGACAAATTTGTCGTGATCATTGTCAACAATTTGATTTCTTCCAAGTTGTGTGTCGAAATTCAGGATGAGAAATACCACCCTTGCCCCTCGATGAATTGTGTTATCATCGACAACATTCTTGCCTCCCCTCAACACAAACTTGTTCATATTTTGTGTTGTATCTTGATTTCCCTGCTATCCAACCTATGTTATGTTCTACCGTGGAGTATTACCATCTTCGATGTCAAGAATGTCGTGAGCATTACTCCACCTCTTAAGAATTCTTGGTACAGTGATACTTCTCACCATCACCATTCTTTCTTGGTCCCCGTGTTGTTTCTAAACGAAATACCGACAAATGGTCTGTGACGTGTAAATTCTAAACTTCTAGCAACCCTATTGCTTTGAAGTTATTGGTCTATAGTTTCATTCTACGTCTATGGCTTAATGAATCATCATTCGAACATTGATCGTGCTACCTAGCCCACATTTCGGGTGCACATTTCAACCAATGTTTAACTGTGTATGTTTTCCTCGAGCATACATCATTAAGTCATTCGATCTAGCTAATATTATCTCCTTGTTCACATAGTTGTGGAAATCCATCTTTTGGAACCCTCAATGGAATGTCGCTGAGTCCATCAGCCACCTCCTATCCCTCTCTTTGGTTTAATGAAGAACTCTGGTTTCGGAACTTGCTTTCATAGTTCATTTCCCGAGAATCTTACAATGTCATCCCATCAATTTGTGTTGCACTTTTATTCTCACACATCCTGAGTCTGAGGTATCCTGACACCAATCAGATCTGAATCTCGGTCAGATATGATGGTTGGAACATATTTCCAAGAGTTATAACATTGGCCTATTTATGACCCGGTAAGGTGATGATACCCAGCACACCTGGCGGGAGGACCTATTGTTATAAGTTTTCCCTTTTAGCAAGGTTAGCTATTCTTCCATGAGAAAGTGGTAAGACTTATTCTATAAGTTGTTTCCGATGGATCCTTTGTATCCAAAGTCTGACCTTTGCTTGAAGACCATGCCAATGTTATCTCGAAGCATGTCTGTGGTACTCCGATTTTCAATAAGAGCATTTGAAGAACAATGCAAAATTTTCTTTGTCCATTATCCAAACACCGTTGTATGGGTGATGTCATGAAATTTCTCTCACCTTACCTAAAGAGTTTTCTACATTATATCCTGTCCTGGATATCATGCTCTGCTTGTCCTTGGGAAGGATACACCCCTGAAATATGTGTTTAAACACATTTTCCTTTCCATTCTTCTGTTTAATCTGATAATCATATTTTCCTTTCCATTGTTTGGTTTAACCTTTCTGGTGGTCTATATGATCTAAGCAGTAATATTCTCCTGCTTATGTAAACACCTCGGTGTACAATTCTGTCAGCAAGACCCTGTTACTATTGTTGATGACATCCCGGTAGCCACCGATGGATGAGAACTTTGCCTTATGGTCCGCCTCGTTTCAACGAGCAGGAAAATGGTTCTCTTCGTCCCTCCCCCTTGGTACCAACGTGTTGCCGACATAACTGACAGGGTACTCTCTGACATGCCTTGTTATCATGACCGTGCAACATGTCACTGCTCCTATAAAAAAACCCCACATGGTGGGCCCATAACCCACAGTTCCACAGGATCGAAAACTGACTCTCCTGTACACCGTGTTGTCAGAGTTATTCCTCTCTCTTGACTTTGTATGTAATTCACGGGCCACCTGCCTAGTGATCTATACTCGTATTAGATGCAATGCTTATTCACATTGCTCTAAACCCCTTCAACACTTTGTTTCAGGCAACGAACGATTGCCTATGCGCTTGAAAACTTCTATTTTGTACCTTCTTACTTTGCTCTCGATAATTTCTTAAGTTGCAATTCGAGAGTTACTTTCCGCCACCTTCGCCGATGTTATCGACCAGATAGTCAACCTTACGGAGGTCCGTTCTCCCGGAAGGCCCACCCTTCATTCCTTCGTAAGTACGATGGAGTTCCCGAAGAAAGGACGAAAACTTTATCATGATGACCTGAAACAGCAGAATGAAGACATCAATGTAATGGATCATCCTCTTCGAGGAGAACAACCAAGACCAAGAACACTCCCTAGAATTTCGTAACCCGAACCTTCCCCCTTTACTTCCCTCTTAAATCTCGGGACGAGATTTCTTGTAGTGGAGGAGAATTGTGACGCCCGGATAATCAAGCTACAGTAAACCTCTACTAATGGTGCCACGTCACCTCGGTTACTGTTGATAAACTCGAGTTAGTTCAAAAACGATTCAAGTTAAAATTTAAAATATAGGCAAACAATAAAAGTTTTCAAATATTAAAACTAAAATGTTCGGAGTGAACCAAATATTGCATAGATAATAATGGTGGAGAAATCTAAATTTAATAAAATGCTTAAGTGTTCAAAATAATTAAAATAGAGGTTGAAATGTTGAAATAAATGCCTTTTTAATTTTATAAAATATTAAACTATTTTAATTTGGGTTGAGGATTAATGTGGCAATAGTATATTTAAAAGTATTAATTTAAGTGCTAGTGATAATTTTTATAAAACTAAAATAAAAGAAAACTAAAAGTAAAACAGTAAAAGAAAGATAAATAAAAAGAAAAGAAATTACAAAAAAAAGAAAACAGATCAAAGAAACAAAAAAGAGAAATAAAACAACCCCCCCCCCCAAGCTGGACCGAACGGCCCAGCTAGCCGCCGCACCGGCCGGCCCACCAGGCCCAGTCGGGCCTCCTTATCCCTCCCACTCCCGAAACCCTAACCCTATCCACCCCGTCGCCCCCCCACTACCCCACTCCTCTCTGGATCCCCTCTCTCTCGCACGTCCCCCTCCTCCCCCCACTCGATCTGGGCGCTCCCGCGCCCGTCCCCGCCCAGAACGCCACCGCCACGGCCACCTCGCCGAAGCCACCGCGCCGCCTCCTCCCTGGAGTCCTCCGCTCGCCCGACGACCCCGCTGCCTGGATCGACGCCGCCTCGACCTTGTCTCGTCCCCGACGGCCTGCTTCCCCTCCGGCGCCGTCGTCCCCGACCCCCCTCCACGAGCCCCGCTGCCTAGACCCCACCACCCCGTGGTGAGGCCCCGGCATCCCCTCCTCCTCCCTTGCTCCGGCCACTTCGGCCAGGGCCTCGCTCACCGGCGCCCGCACACGCGCGCTCACCGCCGTCAGGCCGCGCCCTGGCCGCGCGCTGTTCCGTCTGGCCGCGCCCGTCGCCCCGCCAACGCGCCTCGCCTGCGCCGCTGCTCACTGCCCCGCGCGGCCTCGCCGCCACCTCTCCGCCGTACTGCCCCACCGCTAGCCCCACGGGCCACTGCCGCGCCGGCGGCCACTTCCGGCGCCCGTGGCCACTCGGGCTTCGCCCGGGTCGGGCGCCCGCACGCCCATGTGCCCGCTTAGGCCCCAGGTGCCACTGACCCCTGGGCCCGAACCCCCTCGCCCAATGACAGCCGGGGCCCACGCACAGAACGAAAAGGAAAAGAAAAAATGATTAAAAAGATAATAAATAAAAATAAAATATAATAATAATAATAATAAATTAATTAATAGATATTAACAAATATATAAATAAAAATAAATAATAAAAATAATTAATTAATTAATTAAGATAATTAATTAACTTATTTAATCATGTTAATATTAATTAATTAAAGTTAATTAATCCTAATGAATTAATCTAATTAACCCGTTAGTTTAATGAAACAAAATTAGTTTAATTAAACCCTAATTAACCTAACAGAGTATGACACGTGGGTCCCACTGGACCCACGCGACAGTTCGACCCAGTCAACCCCTGTTGACTGCTGACGTCAGCATGACATCATGCTGATGTCATAAATCCATTTTCGAATTAAGTTAAATAATTAATTAAATTCCAGAAATTAATAAAATCTTTAGAAAATCATGTCTTTTAATCCGTAACTCGGATTAAAATATTTTCAACATGAAAGTTGCTCAGAACGACGAGACGAATCCGAATACTCAGTCCGTTCGTCCACCACACCTCCCTAACCTATCGAACTCGCAACTTTCCCCCTCCGGTCCATCTGTCCGAAAACGCAAAACATTGGGAATACTTTCCCGGATGTTCCCCCCCTTCGCCGGTACCACCTACTGTTGCGTTAGGACACACCTCGCACTGCTCATTGTCATGTCACGCATCGTCATGTTTATGTTTGCATTGTATTTACTGTTTCTTCCCCCTCTTCTCTCCGGTAGACTACGAGACCGGCACTGCTGCTGCCCAGTTCGACTACGGAGTTGACGACCCCTCGTACTTGCCAGAGCAACCAGGCAAGCCCCCCTTGATCACCAGATATCGCCTAGTCTTCTCTATACTGCTTGCATTAGAGTAGTGTAGCATGTTACTGCTTTCCGTTAATCCTATCCTGATGCATAGCCTGACATTGTTGCTACAGTTGTTACCCTTACCTGCTATCCTACTGCTTAGTATAGGATTCTAGTGTTCCATCAGTGGCCCTACACTCTTGTCCGTCTGCCATGCTATACTACTAGGCCGTGATCACTTCGGGAGGTGATCACGGGTATATACTATATACATTATATACATGACACATGTGGTGACTAAAGTCGGGTCGGCTCGTTGAGTACCCGCAAGTGATTCTGATGAGGGGGCTGAAAGGACAGGTGGCTCCATCCCGGTAGAGGTGGGCCTGGGTTCCTGACGGCCCCCGACTGTTACTTTATGGCGGACCGACAGGGCAGGTTGAGACCACCTAGGAGAGAGGTGGGCCTGGCCCTGGTCGGCGTTCGCAGATACTAATACGCTTAACGAGATCTTGGTATTTGATCTGAGTCTGGCCATTTGGTCTATACGCACTAACCATCTACGCGGGAGTAGTTATGGGCATCCGACGTCGTGGTATCAGCCGAAGCTCTTTTTGACGTCAGCGACTGAGTGGCGGGCGCCGCATTGGACCGTAAGCTCACGCTTGTATTAAGGGGGCTAGGTCTGCTTCCGGCCGCGTACGCAACGTGCAGGTGTGCATAGGGCGATGGGCCCAGACCCCTGCGCGCATAGGTTTAGAACGGCGTGCTGACCTCTCTGTTGAGCCTAGGTGGGGCTGCGACGTGTTGATCTTCCGAGGCCGGGCATGACCCAGAAAAGTGTGTCCGGCCAAATGGGATCGAGCGTGTTGGGTTATGTGGTGCACCCCTGCAGGGAAGTTTATCTATTCGAATAGCCGTGTCCCTCGGTAAAAGGACGACCCGGAGTTGTACCTTGACCTTATGACAACTAGAACCGGATACTGAATAAAATACACCCTTCCAAGTGCCAGATACAACCCGGTGATCGCTCTCTAACAGGGCGACGAGGAGGGGATCGCCGGGTAGGATTATGCTATACGATGCTACTTGGAGGACTTCAATCTACTCTCTTCTACATGCTGCAAGATGGAGGCTGCCAGAAGCGTAGTCTTCGACAAGACTAGCTATCCTCCTCTTATTCTGGCATTCTGCAGTTCAGTCCACTGATATGGTCCTTTACACATATACCCATGCATATGTAGTGTAGCTCCTTGCTTGCGAGTACTTTGGATGAGTACTCACGGTTGCTTTTCTCCCTCTTTTCCCCTTTCTATACCGGATTGTCGCAACCAGATGCTGGAGTCCAGGAGCTAGAGATCCTGAGGATGATTCTACATGGAGTTCGGCTTCGAGGAGTAGTTAGGAGGTCCCAGGCAGGAGGCCTTGCCTTTTCGATCGTTGCTACTTTTGTGCTAGCCTTCTTAAGGCAAACTTGTTTAACTTATGTATGTACTCAGATATTGTTGCTTCCGCTGACTCGTCTATGATCGAGCAATTGTATTTGAGCCCTCGAGGCCCCTGGCTTGTATTATGATGCTTGTATGACTTATTTATGTTGTAGAGTTGTGTTGTGATATCTTCCCGTGAGTCCCTGATCTTGATCGTACACATTTGTGTGCATGATTAGTGTACGGTCAAATCGGGGGCGTCACACGCGTGCAGTCGTTTGACGTGCACACAACTCCAAAAGTTTCCCTTCTAGACGGGGTTCTTCACCTGTCACATCCCTAGCCTTACCTTGCACTAGGCTAGCACATGTCTGTTGCAGCATGTTTAAATTTTATTTAAAACTGAAATGGGGATGTTGAAACCCTAGCACCAAATGCATTCAACTAGGTTCAAATAAACAATATTTTCAATTAACCCAAAATGCCTTTGAAAATGTTCATGATTTTTGATAAAGGTGAAAACCTCTGCCAAAAATGTGCCAATATTTCTAGGTCATTTTTTGGATTTTTGAATTAACTCATATTGTATTTGAATTGGGGCATTTAAATCCTATAAATATTTTAAATGCTCTAATAATTCTGAAACTAGTTGAGGGCTGTTGGAAATATTTTCCAAAGTGCCCACAATTGTTTTCAGGAGTTTCCAAAATGAGTTAGTATTTCTACTAATTCAAAACAGATCAAATAAATAGAAAGCAGAAACAAAATTAGAAAGGAGAGAGAGAGAAGGACTCACCTGGGCCCCTCACCTGGACTTACCTGGCGGCCCACCACGGCCCAGGAGCTGGCCCAGCCAACCAGAGCCGCCACCGTCTCCCACCTCGCGCCAGAAGGACGCCAGAGGGACGCCGGGCGTGTGTTCGCCGCACGCCGGCACGCGCCGCGCCACCTCCTGCTTCCCGTCGCTTCCCCGACGCGGCTGTGAACGCCACGCACCTCCCCTCGACCCCCTCGCTCCTCTCCCTCACTCTCTGCTCTCTCCCTCGCCCTCTGCTCTCTCTCCCTCTCTTCCCGAGTGGAGCTCGTCGACGCCGCTCGCCGTTGCCGTGGCCACCAAGCCCCCCTCGCCTAGCTAGGATGCCCAGCAGCTCCGCCACCTCGCGCTACGCCTCTCCACCGAAAGAAGCCACTCCGAACGCCCTGCAACGACTGCATCGTCATCGTCTTCGAGCTTCGGCCGCCGGCAACCCCACCGTCGATTCGACGCCGTCCGTGCCTTCCCGAGCTCGGCGAGAAGCTCTTCGTGACCGTGGTGAGCCCCCGGTCATTTCCCCCCTAACCCTGCCCCCGTTCGGTCGCCGTAGCCGTCGCCCCCTTGCTTACCATAGCCATCGCCGCACGGGCTCGTCACCGGCGAAGCCCAGGTGACCAAATGGCCCCGCGCATGCGTCCGTTGCACTCGCAACGCCCCGTGGAGCAACACTAGCGCGACAGCCAGCTCGTTTGCATGCCGCAGCGCTAACCCCGCACCACCCGATCTCCGGCCGCCGCCATAGCTCGTCTCCGGCGAGTTTCCGGCCACCCCGCGCCCTCCAACTTCTTCGGTTGGATGCGGTCGAGCACGGGCTCCCTCCTGGTGCCCTCAGCGCAACCAGCCGCTGCCCCTAGCGCCACCCCAGCGAGTCGCCGCCGCACTGGATGGTCGCCGGCGACCCAACTCCGGCGTGCCGACGTGGACGTCATTAGTGCTAACCGCTACCAGCTAAGCACCCCTAATAGGCACTGACAGTGGGCCCAACCACTGGTCAAACCCCAGTCAATGACGGGTTTGACCGGGATTAGCCCTGTGTGACTGACCAGTGGACCCCACTGGTCAGGTTTGACCTGGACCAGCCGCTGTTGACTTGCTAACGTCATCTTGACGTAGTGCTGACGCAATTAATACTTTTCTGGATTTAAAATAATTCAGGAATTCCTGCAAATGCCCTAAACTTCTAAAATTCATAGAAATTCAACCGTAGCTCCAAATGAAACAAATTATATATGAAAAATGATCATAAAAATCCAATCTATCCACCTGCACTGGTTTCATGCATGTTAGAGCAACTTAACCTTGCTGTTTAGGACAAATCATATAAGTGGCATTTAAGAAAGCACATATGGAATTTGAATTTGAACCTAGTGTTCAAACCAACTCCATTTAATATGTTGCTAGTTGCATTAGCTCAAAACACATTCATATTGCCATGTCATAGCATGCATCATATTGTGCATTGCATTGATCGTGTTTCTTCTCTGTTTGCCGGTATTGTCCCCTCTCAGTAGACGCTGTTCCGACGCTGTGATCGTTGACACTGATGAAGACTCAATGCTATCTTCAGAAGTGCCAGGCAAGCAAAACCCCCTTGTTCATTCCGATACAATCCCACTCTCTCGCTCCTGCTCTCTTTTACTGCATTAGGACAACAGCGTTTCAACTGTTACTTGCTGCGGTAGTTGAACCCCTTATCCTCTGCATGACCTGTCATTGCCACAGTAAATAGATGAAACCCACTAGCATGAGTAGGAGTTGTTTGAGCCCTGATGTGCCTACTCATTCATGCTTGTTTGTCATGCCTGCTACTGCTTAGAGTTGAGTCGGGTCTGATTCGTCGGGGATGAATTGGAATGGTGATGAACATGTCCTACTGTGTGTGAGCTAGGTGTGTGAACACGATTTGGTAAAGGTAGCGGTGAGAGGCCATGTAGGAGTACATGGTGGGTTGTCTCATTGCAGCCGTCCTCAGGAACTGAGTTCTGTGTTTGTGATCCATGAACAGTTACTACCACGCATGGGAATGCTTAAGTGCCCCTCTCAACTTATTAATCAACCTGATCTCTGTCCAGGAGTTGCAACTAGTTTCTGGTGTTTGTAGGTAGTGTTAGTAGTCTACCAAGTGGCACCCGGTACAGGTGGGCTTGGGACAGACTAGGCACACGTGGCCTGGTGTACCGAGTGGCACCCGGATGGTGGGCTCGGGAACCCTGCACACATCGTTTGGGGCCGTGAGCGACACCCCGGCCGGATCTCCTTGCGGATGGAACCCGAATAAGCGATAAACCTGGACGAGAGACTTGTGTGGTTAGTCAGGTCGTGGCCGACTCCCTCGCCAGGCTTCCGCTTGAACGTTGCCGAGTACACGACGTGTACATGGTGGTAAGTGGCGAGAGCGTGTGTGACGAAGTACACCCCTGCAGGGTTAACATCATCTATTCGAATAGCCGTGTCCGCGGTAAAGGACTTCTGGGTTGCCTATAACAGTTCATAGACAAGTGGAAGTGGATACTCTAAAATGCGCAAGATAAGCGTGAGTGCTATGGATGGCGTTCTCGTAGGGAGACGGGAGCGGATCCATAGTGGTGTATTGATATGGTGAATATGTGGACTCGTGTGCGCCACCTCAAAAGAGTTACTTGCAGTCGTAGTTTAGGATAGCCACCGAGTCAAAGCTGGCTTACTGCAGTTAAACTCCACTACCCCCTTTTGTTGATACCGATGCATATGTAGATAGTTCTGATGTAAGTCTTGCTGGGTACATTTGTACTCACGTTTGCTTATTTTATGTTTTGCAGAGAGACGTCAGTCTCGCTAGTAGTTCCGTGTGGACGTCGACGTTTAGCTTGATACCTCAGCTATGATCTTGTGCCCTCGGCAGGATCTGGTAGATAGTCAAGCTTCTCAGCCTTTTTCATTTATAGTTGTTTGTACTCAGACAAGTTAAGCTTCCGCATGTGCTTGTTGCTTGTATGCTCTGAATGTTGGGTCATGAGACCCATGTTTGTAATATCTCACTCCTCGGAGCCTAATGAATAAATACTCTGAGTCGTAGAGTCTTGTTGTGATGCCATGTTGTATTTGCACATATCGAGCATATTATGTGTATGATTGAAATGCTTGGTATGTGTGGGATCCGACAACCTAGTTGTTTATCCTTGGTAGCCTCTCTTATGGGGAAATGTAGTCTTGTGCTTCCATGAGCCATAGTAGTCCGCTACAGCCCGGTTCACCGGAGTCCTGCTAGCCCAGCACTACTGCTCCGGAACACTTGACTGGCCGGCATGTGATTCACTTCGTTCCTGTGTCTGTCCCTTCGGGGAAATGTCACGCGGTGACATCCGGAGTCCTGCCTAGCCTGCTACAGCCCGGTTCACCGGAGTCCTGTTAGCCCAGTGCTACAGCCCGGATTCGCACGCTGCTGACCGACATGCTCGATGTTGATTCATGTATGCCTGTCCCCATAAGTTAGTGCCGCTTTGGGTTCACGACTAGCCATGTCGGCCCGGGTTCTCTATCATATGGATGCTAGCGACATTGTCATATACGTGAGCCAAAAGGCGCAAACGGTCCCGTGCCATGGTAAGGCGACGCCCGTGGGAGTACCGTGCGTGAGGCCGCAAAGTGATATTAGGTGTTACAGGCTAGATCGGTGTGACTTGGAATCGGGGTCCTGACATCACCGATGTCATCCCCAATGTTCCCACATGATCCTCGGCTCATAATGAAGGGATAGGGAGAAGATAAGGCCCATCTTAAACCCTTGGATGAACACATCAACGGAGGAGACATCGGGAGACATGTTATATATGCGCCTCCAACCCTAGTGATGTGGAGCATCCCACGGTCATCCCCATGGACGTATCGACTTCTCCCACGACACCACTTGGACCAAATGAGAAGAGCCCGAGCAAAGGCTATCGAAGATAAGGTGAACTCGCTCCTCTCCGAACTACCACTTTCTACACATACGACATGGCTACTACCTCAAGCGGAAACACTATGTGTAATCAGGTACTTGGAGGAAGGCCACGGAGCAGCTACATCCAACGGAGAAGACGGCGAGGACACCAAGAATGAGGGACAAGAAGAAGAGCTGCCATTGAAGCTACAGCCACCGGACGACCGGTCGGGACCGGACATCCGACACCTGAAGCCCCAGCCTACCCAAGTCCTAGTCAATGCAAGCTACAGCGAGCGGACGACCGGCCACACCTCCCAGCGAGCGGATGTCCGGCCGCAACCAGATGGCCGACACCATAACACCCGAGACAAATCAGCGGATGTCCGAAGCGATCGGACGAACGGCAACCGGACGACCGGCCATCTCCGGAAATCCGGTGCCACCTCAACCGAGCCGAATTAAGCGGAAGTCCGGCGACTTCCGGACGTCCGGACGCCCATGAGCCACCAGACGACCGTAACCCACCGGACGTCCGGTACCTATCTGCGCATAGTTCCGGCCCCAAGCCCATGCACCCCTTCACTTCGTCCCCATTTGCACTAAGACTATAAATAGACCTCCTCCTCCTAGTTAGGGTTAGCATAGGTTTAGCTCATTTGAGATAGAGAATTGCTCATCCATCCGGATCTACTCCACCGAGAGAGACTGTTGCCTCTTCGGAGAAGATACACTTGGATTCAAGACTCCCAACGGGAAGAACTCAAGACCTCCTCACGGAGAAGAACCGGTTACCCTATGTATCATCCCTTGTTGATCATGGATCGTGTATCTCTTTGTGTTCCGAGGATCTAGCATATGTGTGACCAAAGCTTGTAGGTTGAGTGATTTCTCTCATGTTTTCCATCGGGTTCCCCTCGTGTTCTTCGTCTTCTTTGTAGGATCCCTCCATTTCGTGAAAGACCGGGCCCCTAGGGTTCTACCCTACATCATCTTGGTATCATGAGCCACGTTGATCACGGATTTGGAGCCTCTACACCTTGTTTTCTAGCTTGATTTTGTTGTGTTCTTCCCCAATTTCGAAAATGCCCACCAAAAATAGCCCCAATTTTTTTTTGTGATTTGTTGGTGTGATGAAGTTTTGTTGGATTGGATCCATGGATTTGCTTTGCCATGAGTGGATCTAGCTTTTCCCCTTCGTCCCCACTATTTCCATCCACAAAATTTCCCGGATTTGACCAAGTTTGCCACCACCACCATGAACCCTAGTTGTTCATCCCATGCCCGAAATCGCCTAGGCACCGGACGTCCGCCAGCTACCGGACGTCCGACCACCGGTCGTCCGCCTTCCACCGGACGTTCGACGTTTCCTGACGAAACTGAAAATTTTTGCCCGAAAGTTTTCAGCCACCGCCCGACTTCCACATACGCACTCCAATACTCATTCCACTTCCGCATATGCACCCCGATACCACCGTCGCTTTCCGCAACCACCATTGCTTACTTGTTTCGCACTCCGATACAATTTTGACACATTTGAGTTGCGGTTCATTGTGTCCTAGGGTGTTTCGGCTAACTAGGAACGGTTCGACATCAACATCACCGCCGCTCATCTTCGCCAAGGACTCGACATCGACCACTTCACCATTTTGATACCCTCAACCGTAAGCAAGGACGGCAACTTTGATGACATCTTTGTCTACTCCTTGCCATTGCATTGATAACCCCATAGCCCATTTTGCGTAACTTACCCATCGAGACTAGCCGTTGAGTATTGCCGGCAACGTTACTTGTGAACATTAGTGATCATCCTTCCCGTTGCATACATACCATACCATCGTGGTGCATATCTTGGTATCATCTGTTGTGTCACAAGGTTGTCCTCGCATATACACAATTGCTATCTTGGTTCGTGAAGTTTTGCATGAGAAAAGAGCTCAAAAGAGAAAGAGCCAAACAAGCTTTTAAGCAAAGAGGAAAGATAATAAAAGAGCTTATAAGCAAGAACAATAGCATCATACTACATTAAGATTGTCATACTCGAACATCTTGGATCATATCATCGGAATACGATACATATAGCATACTTGGGATACAAGTTGTTGCATTTTTGCTTAGTAGGTTGTGCACAAGTTTCCTATCCGCCTATTGTGCAATCATGCTAGCGTCTCTCTAGTGTTGTGCAACAATAGCATTTTCGTGGATTCCACATTTTGGCTCATTCCTTGGTTGCACAACCCCACTTATCTATTTGCGTGTGTGTTTCCGTGTATCATATCTTGCTATTGGTCTACTTGTTGCATTCGCAAACTTGTGAATCTTTTCCAACATTATTGAGGCTCACTAACAATTGCATCACATTTTGTGCCACCATCCTAACTGAGCTCCACCATAAGCTTTTACTTGTGTAGGTGTGAGAACCGACAAGAATTGGTACCAATTGTGTTATTTCCTTGTTACACATTTGAGTGATCACTGATCCATCTTCAACATCGGTCAAGGTACATTTGGTATAAGTTCTTCTCTTTCTCCCACTCACATATTTGCTTGGAATGATGGATACGCCAAGTACTTCTACCAACCCACTCTTCATCGAGCAGGACGACAACATGTCCTCCTACGTCACAAAGAGCCACCTCTTTGGTGCACAACGAGCTTTGCATCAAGAGCAACAAGCAATGGATGACCGCATCGACCATCTCGCCACCAACTTGCGACTCTCCGAGCAACGTACAAGAGACTACTTCGACAACAAGCTCGACGAACAAAAGAAAGAGAACAATGCAAGAATGGACAAGATTCGTGCCTTTTTGATCAACTGCTCTTCTACCTCTTTGTTCTACTTAAGACGAAGCCGCTCAAGTCGACACTCCGACGATACCATCTCCGGCTCAAGTACTCCGACATCGAACACTCTTCGACGAGCCGCGCGCCAAGACCGTCAAGCAAACCGCAATCCCCTACATGCCTACGAATCTCAAGAGCAAGTTCACGCGCAAGAACATCGACACCGTCAAAACCAAGCTACTTTCGCACAAGCACAAGAACGACAATGCCAACAATAACAAGAAGAGGAAGAGTGAGCGCAACAACACCAAGATGGACAAGATGCCAAAGCACAACATCAAGAACAACAATGGCGAGAAGCTCAAGCACTTGAGGCGCAATGTGCACTCCATGACACGAGTCGCGCCATTGCCGAACGCAACCGCCATAGGCGCGAACAAGAAGAAGCACTTCGCGATGAAGTTCAAGACAAGATTTATCAATCACGTGTGCATCGTCAAGTTCCTCAAGCTCCTCCACAAGCTCGACAAGAACCTCAAGTTCAAAAAGAGCATGAAGACAATGGAAATCCTCTAAGATAAGAGCAAGTTGAGGGACACAATCCTCCTCTTCAAGGGCGTCATCACCCTCGACCCCAACACAATGAAGAGCAACGCTACGGCAAGCTAAAGTTCACCATGCCCAAGTTCAATGGAAGCAATGATCCCGAAGAATATCTTTCATGGGCATTGAAGGTTGAAAAAATCTTTCGCTTGCACAACTATGAGGAAGAGAAGAAGATCGCAATGGCATCCCTTGAGTTCCAAGATTACGTCCTCATTTGGTGGGAACAAGTCATTCAGCGCCGTGAGGAAAGAGGTGAACCACCCATCACAACTTGGGCACAAATGAAGGATGTCATGAGAGCATGTTTTGTGCCAACCTACTACAACCTCAACCTCCTCAAGAAACTCCAACTCCTCAAGCAAGAAACAAAGACCGTTGAAGAGTACTACAAAGAAATGGAGATTGCCATGATACGAGCCAATGTCACAGAAGATGATGAGCAAACTATGGCATGTTTCTTGAATGGACTCAATCAACCTATCAAGAAGATCACCGACTTCCAAGCATACGTGAACCTCATCGAGCTAGTACATCAAGCTACCAAAGCGGAACGTCAAGTGCAAGATGACTTCAAGTATGCAAAGTTCTCATACAAGTCCTATGGTTTCTCCAACTCACAAGCTTCGACGACTCCAACACCTTCTAGCTCAACCAAGCCATCTTCAAGCACCGGTAACAAGTCAAGTTATAAGAAAACTTTGACAACCTCAAGTCGTCCTCCTACTACAAACAACTTCAAGCCCAGAGCTTCATCATCCTCTACCCCAACCGATGAGACCATCAAGACAAGTTCCTTCAAATGCTTCACATGCGGCAGCCGAGGCCACAAGTTCTTCGAGTGTACAAACAAGCGCACCATGATCTTCAACGACGATGGTACATATGACTCCATGAGTGAAGGAGAAATGGAAGCCCTTGAGCAACTGGCCATGCACCGGCAAATAAACGAAGATGAAGATGATCAAATCTTTTGTAACGAAGATCCAAGCCCCGCTCTGGTTGTCTCCAAGGTCTTGACTCTTCAACATCAACAATAAGAAGACCAAATATGCCATATCTCCCATACCAAGGCCGGCATCAATGGAAGGTCCGTCAAGGTCATCATCGATGGAGGGAGTTGCGATAACTTAGCAAGTGAAGAACTATGCTCCAAACACCAATTGGTCAAGATGAAGCACCCACATCCCTACAAGGTTCAATGGTTACGCGACTCCAGCACTATCCAAGCAAAGCAGATGGTACAAGTTTCCATCAAGATCGGAGCATACGAAGACACTTTGGAGTGTGATGTTGTTCCTATGTCCGTTTGGCACCTCCTTCATGGACTGCCATGGCAATTTGACCGAGGCGTCATCCAGAACGGACGTACAAATCACTATAGCTTCAAGATGAAAGGAAAGGAGTACGTTCAATGACCTATATCTCCAAGCCAAGTGATCGCCTACAAGAAAGCCACCCATCATGGAGAAAATAGTGAGAGAGCGAACCACCAAAAAGAGAGCGAGCGCCACAAGCCCAAATTGAGTGCCTCCACGATGAGAGATAATAAGAACTTAGTTCTATTTGCCACCAAAAGTGAGAAGAGAGAAGTGTGTTAGAAAATATCAAGTGTCATGCACTATGTCCTTTTGTGCAAGGACGAGGCACCAAAAGCTTCTCACAATCTAAACTTTATTGTTATCTTCTCTATTGCAGGAATTCCAAGATGTTTTCCCCGACGAGCTACCTCCGGGTCTACCTCCATTACGAGGCATCAAACACTGAATCGACCTCATCCCCGGAGCACCACTTCCAAACAAGGCTCCCTACCGCGTCAATCCCTAGGAAACAAAGGAGATCCAACGGCAAGTACAACAACATATCGACAAAGGCAATGTACGAGAAAGTTTGAGTCCTTGTGCCGTACCGGTAATCCTTGTTCCCGAGAAAGATGGTACATTTCACATGTGTTCTGCTTGTCGTCCTATCAATGCTATTACCATGCGTTGTCGTTACCCCAGTCCACGCCTAGAAGATATGCTAGATGAGCTTAGCGGAGCCACCATTTCTCTAATATTGATCTTAAGAGTGGCTACTATCAAATACACATCCAAGAAGGTGATGAATGGAAAACCGCATTTAAGATCAAATTTGGCTTATATGAATGGCTTGTTATGCCAATGGGTTTACCCGAAGCACCCGGTACTTCAATGAGAGTCATGCATTTTGTTCTTCGACCTTTTATTGGTGTCTTTGTTGTGGTCTACTTTGACGATATTCTTGTTTTTAGCAAATCTCTCAAAGATCATGTCACCCATCTTAGAACTGTGTTGCAAACTCTTAGAAAAGAGCGCCTTTATGCTAATATGGACAAACGCCTTTTTGGTGTTGATAAGCTTGTTTTCTTGGGTTTCGTTGTGTCTTCTAAGGGTGTTCATGTAGATGAATCTAAGATCAATGCTATTAAAACTTGGCCCCAACCAACCAACTTGCAACAAGTGCGTAGTTTTCTTGGTTTAGCCAGTTTCTATCATAGATTCGTTAAGGATTTTAGCACCATTGCTTCACCTTTGCATGCTTTGAGTAAGAAGAATGTACCTTTTGTTTGGGGACCATCCCAAGATACCGCATTCAATGAGCTTAAGAATTTGCTTACACATGCCCCTTTGCTTGCTTTACCCAACTTCGATAAACCATTTGAGATTCATTGCAATGCTAGCCGTTATGGCATAGGAGGTGTGTTAATGCAAGAGAAGCACCATACAGCTTTCTTTAGTGAACAACTTTCCGGAGCGCAACTCAATTATCCCATCTATGACAAAGAGCTATATGCTTTATTGAGAGTCTTGCATGTTTGGGAGCATTATCTCCGTCCTCATGAGTTCATTCTTCACATCGATCATGAAACACTTAAGTATCTTAAGGGTCAAACTGAGTTGAAAAAGCGTCATGCTAAATGGAGTGAATTCATCAAGTCCTTTCCTTTTGTCATCAAGTATATTAAAGGTACGTAAAATGTTGTGGCGGATGCTCTTTCCCGTAGATGCATGCTTATTACCCAACTTGAATTGAATGTCATAGGCTTTGAGCACATAAAAGACTTGTATGCGCATGATCCTACTTTTGCTATTCCTTATGCCAAATGTTTGATGCATACATATTGGGAACGCTATTACATCAAAGATGATTATGTTATGAGAGCTAACAAACTTTGCATTCCCGAGTCTTCTCTTCATTTGTTACTTTTGCAAGAATATCATGGAGGAGGACTAATGGGACACTTTGGACGCGACAAGGCATTTTCTACGCTCTCCAAGAACTATTTTTCGCTCAAGAGGTTCCGCGACGGCTCACGCTTCACCAACCGATGCTCTACATGTCGCAAAGCTAAGTCTAAAGCTCAATCTCATGGCCTTTATATGCCCCTCCCAATTCCATATCACCCATGGGAGGATATTAGTATGGATTTCTTGCTTGGTTTACCTAGAACTAGAAATGGAAAGGATTCCGTGTTTGTTGTTGTGGACCGATTCTCTAAAATGGCACATTTCATACCATGCAACAAGATAGATGATGCTTCACATGTTGCAAATCTTTTTTGTAGGGACGCCTACATGGAGTGCCAAAGACGACTGTCTTGGACCGCGACGTCAAGTTCTTGAGTTACTTTTGGAAGACCTTATGCGCCAAGCTCGGAATCAAGCTCTTGTTCTCTTCGGCATACCATCCACAAACGACGGCCAAATGAAGGTGACGAACCAAACGCTCTCCACTCTACTACACGTATTGATCAAGAGGAACATCAAGGAGTGGGAAGAGTGCCTACCCATCGCCGAGTACGCCTACAACCGAGCAAGACATTCGACTACTGTCAAGTCCCCCTTCAAGGTCGTCTACGGTTTCAACCCGTTGTCCCCATTGGACATTCTTCCTCTACCACTTCAAGAGTGCACCAACATGGATGCGAGTGCACGAGTGACCTATCTCAAGAAGATGCATGAAGATACAAAGCACACCATTGAGCGCCAAGTACAACGACTCGCGACCAAGCTCAACTTCAACAAGCAACCCATGATATTCAACATTGGAGATCTCATGTGGCTACACCTTCGCAAGGAACGCTTCCCCAACAAACGCAAGTCCAAACTTCTACCATGAGCCGATGGACCCTTCAAGGTGCTAGCACGCTACAGCAACAACGCTTACAAGATCGACCTCCTGCGCGACAAGTACAACATGAGTGACATCTTCAACATCAAGGATCTTTCTCCATACCATGGTGATGAAGATTTTGATCCGAGGTCGGATCTTTCCCAAGGGGGGAGACGATGCGGAGCATCCCATGGTCACTCCCAAGGACGTATCGACATCTCCCACGACACCACTTGGACCAATGACAAGAGCCCGAGCAAAGGCTATCGAAGATAAGGTGAACTCGCTCCTCTCCTAACTACCACTTTCTACACATACGTTCGGCCACCACCGGATGACCGGCACCATAACACCCGAGCCAAATCAGCAGATGTCCGAAGCAACTGGACGACTGGCGACCGAACGACCGGCCATCTCCGGAAATCCGGTGCCACCTGAGCCGAGCCAAATTAAGCGGAAGTCCGGCTACTTCCGGACGTCCGGACGCACACGAGCCACCGGACGTCTGGTACCTGTCAGCGCACAGTTTCGGGCCCGAGGCCCATGTACCCCTTTACTTCGTACCCATTTGCACTAAGACTATAAATAGACCTCCTCCTCCTCCTAGTTAGGGCTAGCATAGGTTTAGCTCATTTGAGATAGAGCTTTGCTCATCCATCCGGATCTACTCCATCGAGGGAGACCGCCGCCTCTTCGGAGAAGATCCACTTGGATTCAAGACCCCCAACGGGAAGAACTCAAGACCTCCTCACGGAGAAGAACCGGTTACCCTATGTATCGTCCCTTGTTGATCATGGATCGTGTATCTCTTTGTGTTTCGAGGATCTAGCATATGTGTGACCAAAGCTTGTTGGTTGAGTGATTTCTCTCGCGTTTTCCCTCATGTTCTTCGTGTTCTTTGTAGGATCCCTCCATTTCATGAAAGATCGGGCCCCTAGGGTTCTACCCTACATCAGCCGCCGCATACATCTCATTCATTCATTCATCCATGCAGCCGTCATCCATCTCCATTGCTGCTCCAAGACCACGTCCATAGAGAAGAGAAGGTCCAAGACAAGAGGGAGAAGAAGGGGAGCCTCCACAGCAAGCACCGGCCTTCGGGCCGGTGCGGTCTTCATCACTAACGCTGCCAGCATCACCATATCCACCGGTTTCGCCGTTGCCATCACCATCACCATCGTGCTCCTTTCATCCACCGGCTTCGTGCCGGCTTGTAACTTGCCTTGTACCTCTCCTATGTTTGCGTAGTTGTATTAGTTCTTGAGGAGGATGAACCCTTGCATGATTGGTACTTTGCTAAATAAGTGATCCAATATTCTCTTTATATGTATTGTGTTGATTGTTTCATGGTGTTGTGAAGGGTGCCCACACAACATTAGCCACTTATGGACTTTAGGTAATTTATGTTGGTGAGAACGATAGTTGTGGAGGGTAGGTGGTGAGAATCCTATTCTCGCTTTATCCCTGATCATTGCAATATGGATTAGTGGAGAACCCTAGAAATTAATGTTGTGACCATGCGGTGTACACTCCCCTTAATCATCATTATGATAATTGAAGTGGGGAAGCATGGTGGTGGCACGAGTGTACCGATAACCTTAGTGGGGATGTGTACTTTAATGGCCCTGGCCACGCGAGATCATATACAAGTGGCTTAGTGATACAATTAGACAGCCATGTCTATCATGTGTTGTCAGCATCATACTTGTGGTGACAACTCTAATTCCCCGAGAACGTTTACTACTCATGCAACTGTTTCCCTTAGTTTAGTCTCTTTAATTTTCTATCTTTTATTTCTTGTTTGTAGTTTAGCAAACACTATCCCTTTTATTTGTGTTCCTAGCAACTAACTAAAGTAGGCTACTTCCAAACTAGGGTTTGGATGCGTACGTAACTACGTAAGTGATAGCATGGTTGCGGGGTTTGTGATTCCTTCCTATTTGCTCCTTGTGCGTTTGACACTTCACTTATCATGAAAGTGCTACAATAGCCCTGTGTACTTGCAGGTCATCAAGCATTTTCTTGCGCCGTTGCAGGGGAGCATTGCACTTGCAGGTCATCAAGCATTTTCTTGCGCCGTTGCAGGGGAGCATTGCACTTGGTTATTACTTACCCGCTCGCATGTAGTTTATTTATGTTTGTTGCTATTTAATTAAAAATACAAAAAAATTGTCTGGCTTTGAGATGTCTTTTGCAAGAACTAGAAATTAATGCTACAAGGAAAAAAATGAAGGCAGAGAAGTGATATATGCTCAATAAGGATATTCATTTAAAGGTATTGAAATGGTTGATAAATTGCATGCTTTGGATATTTATGCTAAATGTATATTTGCATATCCATCATTGTGAGCATTGTAAGTCCAAATGCCATATCAGCTTCAGCTGTAAACTTCACCCTAACTGTCGTGGATTTGTCCCAGCAGATGTCCTAGTGTGAGGACTTAGTTGTGAGGCCAACGCATCTATATGGTAGCTTGAACGGGGTTGGCCGGAATCGAGAGATGCGAAGTAGATGAACACACAGGACAAGGGTTTAGACAGCTTCGGGCCCCGGGAAACATCATCCGGTAACAACCCTACATGCTGTTTCTGGCTAGGTCTCATTATCATCACGAGGGAGTCGCTGCATAAGCTGACTCTCCTAATTGTGTCTAGCCTTAAAGATTATTCTGTCTCTTCGGGTGCCGTGCCCCTCCTTATATAAGTTGAAGGGGGAGCTTACATCTACAGTCCTAGTCGAATTAAGACTTAAACTATTCTTACCTTTTATCACGGGCTTCCCTCCATGGGCTTCTTAACGTCTTGGGCTTCTTAACGTTTCGGGCTTATTAACCCCAGGCGACTCTGTCTGCTGGGTTATAACTGTCTCTGGGTCATAACTGTCTGCCGGGTTATAACTGTCTACCGGCTTACCACTATTTGCCGGCTTACCACTGTCTATCGGCTTACCACTCTCTGCCGGCTTACCACTCTCTGCTGGCTTACCAATGTCTGCCTGCTTACCAATGGGTCACTAGGCTCGACCGGGTCATCAGTGGGTCGTCAGTCCTCGGGCAGTTTACTAATGAAATACCAAGTCCCAGCCGGGTCATTTCTCTGGCCGAGTTATACCGCGGGGTATATCCCCGACACTAACCCTGTTGTAGTAGCATAACCATGACTGGTACATATTTGATGATGTTGCAACTAATGAGGAACTAATGATCTACTACAGAACAATAGAATTGATGAACAAGGTGAGGGAGCTCTCTCTACAACAAAAAGAGGTCTTGAAAATATGGGTTTGGTGGAGATAATTTATAAATGTTGTATTACTAAAAACCTCCATAATTCCCCTTTAATTAAAGAATATGAGAAGTGGACTGCCGCTTCCGGAGCCTCTATGTTGCAGGAACATAACCTCACGAAAGAATCCAAGGAGATAATCGAGCGATGGTAGAAAAATCTAGGGAACCACTTTCCTAGAAGTGTGTCTAGGAGATAAGCCCAAGAAGGAACATGGAAATGAAGGAGGGAATTGTCAGCGTCCTGGGAACGGAGGTACCCAGACTTGCCTGCCTATGGCCCAGGGCGTGGTTTCACCAACGGCCTGGTACGGCCCATCTTCATCGGCAACCACTCAAGACCCTCGCGAGGGGCTAAGCCTCGCGAGGCGGACGATGCAAGACCTCCTCATGGGCAGCCTCGCTAGGCTGGCTCCCGAGGAGCAGAGATATCTATGCAAGGGGCACCTCGCGAGGTCCGCATGACGTGAGCCATGACAACCAAGGCCAGGCGGGCGCCAGCGGGCGCAGATTACTGGTTGCCTCTTTGGTGCTAAAGGGGCAAGCGCAGGCGAGGAGTCCCGAGACGCCAGGCAAAGGTTTCCATATCGGTGCAACGAGACCAAGATCAGCAGGACGGCAGAACGGAGGTCACCGCGGAGCCCACGGCGGCGTCATCGCTAGAGCCTTTGGCAGGCGAAGACCACCTTTTGTCAGGATAGCTTGTACTAGTTGTCTCCCTTCAAAATTGGCCGTTGCGAGATCCCTTCCCGCCTAACATTTGGGAAGAGGACCAGGGCCTCTACAAATAGGACTAGCCACCACCTTGGTCAGGACGGATCATTTGGACCATCCTCGCACACACAAGCTCACCGAACTCAAGAACACCTCTCCTCAGGAGGCTATTCATCCCTTGTACTTGTTCATCCTCAGCCTGCAAGGCAATCCACCACACCACACTAGAGTATGGTATTACACCACAACGGTGGCCCGAACCAGTATAAACTCTCGTGTCTCTGTTCCTTTGGTTCGGCGAGCTAGGCCTTGATATCGTTGCGAGAGCGAGCTAGGGAGAGAGAGAGATCCTCGTGCACACCCCAGTGTTCGAACCTCGAGGGTTTCCGGAACCCGTAATCCGACATTTGGCGTGCCAGGTAGGGGTGCGCCGAAGCTCCTCTCCTCCACCAGCTTCACCTCTTCGTTTGGCCGCCATGGCCGGCGCCGCTCCTCCGACTGGACCAACGGACGTCCGCGACGGTGTCATGGGGCTCAGGGACCTCACCCCTGCCTTACGGCGGGTGCAGTGGTCGCACAAGTTCAGGCCGGAGATGCCACCTCGCTATGGCGGTGCCGCGGATCCGTCGACCTTCCTGCTGGCATACGAGGAGGCCGTTCTGGAGGCTGGAGGCGATGATAAGGTCATGGCCAACTGGCCCCCCATGGCCCTGGCCGGCGTGCCGCGCGCCTGGCTGCTTAACCTGCTAGGATCCTCCATGGCTTCTTGGGAGGAGCTGCGCAGCCTTTTCGCCACCCGCTTTGCGGCGCCGGCGCCTGTCGTCGTCGTGGCCCTCCTCGGCGGCTCGCAAGCACCACCCTCGGACCGCCATGTCAAGCAATTCTTCTGCCAGATCGGCGCCGCCTCTGTGCGACAGGGAGCCCTTTAGGATGGGCGGCGCCCAAGGCCAACCTCACCTTCGACTCAGGGGACCACCCCGTTACCACTGCCGGCTCAGGCGCGCTCCCAATGCTCTGCACACCCACCATCTGCAATGTCGCCATGACCAAGACCCTCATCGACGGTGGAGCGAGCCTCAACGTGCTCTCCGTGGAAGCTTTCGGCTTGCTTCACGTGCCGTATGGCCGGCTCCACCCCACCAAGCCTTTCTCCGAAGTCGGTAGCGGATCCACCAGCCCCCTGGGGCAAATACGCCTCTCGGTCACCTTCGGTACCCGGGACAACTACCGCACCGAACTGATCGACTTCGACATCGCCCGCATCGGCCTCCCGTACAACGCCATCCTCGGGTACCTTTCCCTGGCTCAGTTCATGGCAGCAACCCATCCGGCCTACAACCTCATGAAGATGTCGGGCAGTAGTAGCATCATCACCGTGGCAGGAGACACCAAGGAGGCTCTGACGGCCCTCAAGCTCGCCTTCAGGGCCGTCGCAGCAGCGCGCCCAGCCGACGAAGCCGCCCCAGGGGCTAAGGGGTCCGCGCCGGCGAAAAAGAAGCAGCTATTCACTCAGGATCGGGACGAAATGAAGCAAGTGCCGGTCGAGGAGGACGGATCCTCGGAAGCCACCTTCACCATAGGCGCCAACCTCGACCCGAGCCAAGAAGAGGCATTGGTGAGGTTCCTGCGCGCGAACAAGGAGGTATTCGCCTGGGAGCCCAAGCAGCTGGTGGGGGTCCCCAGGGGAGTAATTGAGCATCACTTAAGGGTGTGCCCCAATGTGCGCTGTGTGAAGAAGAAGGCGCGGCGACAGTCCACGGAGAAGTAGTCCTTCATCGTCCAGGAAACTCGCAAGCTAGAAGCGGCATGTGTCATTAGCGAGGTCCGGTACCCGGGATGGCTGGCGAACCCTATCGTTGTGCCCAAGAAAGGCGGGAACGAACGCATGTGTGTCGACTTCACCAACTTCAACAAAGCCTGCCCCCAAGACCCGTTCCCGCTCCCGCGCATCGACCAGATCGTCGACTCCACCGCCGAGTGCGACCTGCTATGTTTCCTGGACGTGTTCTCGGGTTACCACCAGATCAAGATGGCAGTGGAGGATGTGGAGAAGACGGCCTTCTTGACCCCGTGCGGGGTATACTGCTACACCTGCATGCCGTTCGGGCTACACAACGCAGGGGCGACCTTCCAGCAGCTGATGCACATCGCCCTGGGCCAGCAGCTAGGGAGAAATGCTGAAGCCTACGTCGACGACATCGTAGTAAAATCTCGGGAGGCAAGAATCCTCATCGGGACCTGGAGGAGACTTTCACCAGCCTGCGCCAGGTGGATCTGCGGCTCAACCCGGAGAACTGCGTGTTTGGTGTTCCCTCCGGCAAGCTCTCGGCTTCCTCGTGTCGCACAGAGGGATCGAGGCCAACCTGGAGAAGGTCAAGGCAATAGAAGACATGAGCCCCCCCGCAAACTCTCAAGGAAATGCAGAAGCTCGCGGGCTGCGTAACCTCGCTAGGGCACTTCATCTCCAAGCTGGGGGAGCGCGCCCTGCCATTCTTTAAGCTGATGAAGAAGAAGGGCCCGTTCGAGTGGACCCCGGAGGCCGACCTGGTGTTTCAAGACCTCAAGAGATACCTGACCAGCCCACTGGTGATGGTAGCGCCTCGTCCCCTCGAGCCTCTGGTGCTCTATCTGGCCGCCACGCCTCACTCCGCCAGCGTGGTACTGGTGGCTGTCCGGGAGGAGTGCCAAGCCAAGGGCCCGCCGTGCAATGCCGCACCTTCAGCAGGGACGATGCGGCACCAAGACGGTGCCACTAAAGCCACAACGACGCCAACAGATGATCAGGCCCTGCAAGACGGCGCTTCCGGGCCTGCGGAGGCCCCGATGGGCGACCAGGCTCCTGAGGTCCCCCCACCTCAGGAGGCGTCCCAACCTCCGGAGGCCTCGGGCTCCATCGACGCTCCCGCCCTTGTCGAGCACCCGGTGTACTTCGCCAGCACGGTGTTACGAGATGCAAGGGCACAATATCCCATGCCGCAGAAGCTTGTGCTCGCACTCCTAGTGGCCTCATGCAAGCTGCGTCATTACTTTCAAGGCCACCCAATTAAGGTGGTCTCACCCTACCCACTTGAGAGGGTGCTCCAGAGCCCCAACGCTGCGGGAAGAGTCGCTGAGTGGAACATCGAATTGCAAGCGTTTCAACAGGAGTTCAGCACGACCAGGGTCATCAAGGGAGCCACCCTCGCCGACTTCGTGGCAGGGTGGACCAACGCTCCGGAGCCCGAAGCAGGCGAAAGCCGATCCCTCTCACCAGGAAGTGAAGCGCTAGATGGCTGGGTCATGTACTTCGATGGCGTTTTTGCATGCCAAGGTGTGGGACCGGCATTATGCTCATCTCCCCCACCCAAGACAAGCTATACTACGCCATGCAGCTCTGCTTCCAGCGGGGCGAGAAGGTCTCCAACAACATTGCAGAGTACGAGGAGCTGATCGCCGGCCTCAAGGTCACAGCGTCCTTGGGGGTGAAGCGTCTCACCATCAAGGGCGATTCACAACTTCTCATCAACTTCTCCAACAAGGTGTATGAGCCGAGGGACGAACACATGGAGGCATACCTCGCAGAGGCGCGCAAAATGGAGAAGCAGTTCTTGGGCCTGGAGCTACAGCATGTGCCTCGCGGCACGAACAAACAAGCCGATGACATTGCCAAAAGGGTGTCCAGGCTCCTGCCCAGGAGCCCGGCGTCTTCGAGGAGCGGCTCTTCAAACCTTCAGCAGCACCCCCGTCTGTGGAGCCGGCATCACCTCAGGAGGAACTCCCCCAGCCACCAGCCTCGGGAGCCCCCGCCTGTGGCCCGACCTCAGGAGCACGCCTGCTCCTGGCGCTCGAGCCTCGGGAGGGGTGCTGGACCGAGGAGTTCAAGGCATACCTGGTGCAAGGGACGCTGCCGGAGAAAGAGGAGGACGCGGAGCGCGTGGCCCGGCAGGCTACGACATATTGCATCCAAGATGGTGAGCTGTACAGAAAATGACCAAATGACATTTCCTTGTGGTGCATCTCCAGGGAGCAGGGCAGCGAGCTGCTAGCTGACATACACGGCGGGGACTATGGGCATCACTCGTCATCGTGCACCCTGGTTGGCAAGGCGTTCCGCAGCGGGTTCTACTGGCCCACGGCACTCAACGACGCAGCTGAGCTGGTTAGGTCTTGCAAGGCCTACCAGTTCCATACCAAGCAAATCCACCAGCCGGCCCAGGGCCTCCAGACTATCCCACTCTCGTGGCTGTTCGCAGTCTGGGGGCTGGATATCCCGGGTCCGTTCCCTCGAGCGCTCGGGGGCTACCGCTACCTCTATGTCGCCATCGACAAGTTTAGCAAATGGGCAGAGGTGGATGTCGTCCGCACCATCCCAGCCAGGTCGTTGGTAAAGTTCATCAAAGGCATTGTGAGCCGGTTTGGGGTCCCCAACCGCATCATCACCGACAATGGCTCGCAGTTCACTAGCAATCTCTTCAAGACATAATGTGCTAACCTTGGAACGCAGATATGCTATGCCTCGGTGGCACACCCCAGGAGCAATGGCCAGGCCGAGCACGCCAATGCAGAGGTCCTGAGAGGCCTCAAGACCAGAACCTTCAAGAAGAAGCTCGAGGCCTGCGGCAGGGGCTGGCACGACGAGCTCCAGTCCGTGCTGTGGTCCATCCGCACCATCGCCACCAAGCCTACAGGCGAGACCCCATTCTTCCTCGTCTATGGAGCCTAAGCAATTCTCCCTCACGAGGTCAAGCATAGCTCCGTGCGGATCCTGGCGTTTGACGAGGCACACCAGGACGCCATGCGAGGGATGGACCTTGTGCTGGGGGAGGAGCACCGCCGTCAAGCATCTCCGAGCGGCGAGATACCAGCAGGCGCTGCGATGGTACCACTGCCACAACGTCCGCTCCAGGACGCTCGAGGAGGGCGATCTCATCCTGAGGCGGGTGCTCTCCAGGGAAGGGCTGCATAAGCTCTCACCCATGTGGGAGGGCCCGTTTAGGATTGCCCGTGTCTCCAGGCCTGGCGCCGCGCGCCTGGAGACGCAGGACAGGATCCCCATCCAGAACGCCTGGAACATCCAGCACCTCCGAAAGTTCGACCCATGAAGCAAGGCCCAGTGCTTGTCAAGGTCTCCACTCGTGACACTCTCACGTAATAATGAGTGGGGCTGTACATGCCCCAGAGTCTCCATAGTGCCGCCCTCGGGCCTCGGGGGCTCCCTCCCACATCCTAGTGGCAACACTTAGCTCCGCGCTAGTGAGAAGACTAGACTAGGTGCCGGACGCGGCTGTTCATTTACTTTTTGTAGTTGGCTTGCCCCATTTTTAATGGAATTTGAAGTTCTGGCATTTCTTGATGTCTTGGTTGAACCCCCTCTTCTCTCTGATTCTCTTTGTTTTGCGCCAGGGAGGGCGGCAGTTGCCCGACGCTCTCCCTCGCGCGCCTCGTGAGGGGGCTGGATAGGTGTGCATGCGTGCGCACTCCCCTGATCTCCATGAGGCGCCCTCGTTTGAGCTTGTGATCGGCGCACCCCCCCTTTTTAAGTCCGTGCCCCATGGGTACTGCGACATGGTGCGTTAGCCATGATCGGCCCATGCCTGAGGCCTCGCGCAAGAAGGGATAAGGATTTCCTAACGAAATTTTGCAGCTTCGTGATATCGTCCGAGTCGGCAGCAGGGAAGCCCCACCAGGTGCCAAGAGGTGTGCGCCCTCACGAGGTTGAAGCTACCCCGCATGTATCAAGCTAAGTTACCCCTCTACGCCTGCATAAGGCATAGATCTCACAACACAACCCGGAAACAATAAACACACCACAAAAGCATCATAAGCAATATGGTTCATTACACGCCCTCGCAGGGCCCCATACTCGTTTCTTGCAATACAGGAGGAAAGGAAAGGAAGGGACAGGCAAAAGCGGCTCCTACGACGCGGCTGCTCACGAGGATCGGCCCCCCGGACTCAGCCGGAGCCCTGCTCGCGCTTCATTAGGGCGCGGCGAAGCGACGACCCGCCACCATCCTCGAAGCGAGCCCGACGGTGTGGCGGCTGGGTGTAGCCGCCGCGGCTGGAGCTTTCGCCGGAGGAGGAGCTGCCATAGCTGGATGAACCATGGCCGCCGACGAGGGCGAGTTCACCCTCATCATCGTCACGGCTATCGCCAAGGCCGATCACTTCGTCAGATTGTTGTCTTCAAGGAAGCACCCGGCGCGGCGACCGTCTTCCCCGAACACCCCCACAATGTGGGTTGCGCCACCGTCGTACTTGAAGTGGAGGGTGCACCGCCTGCTCAGAGCACGCGCGCGGGCAAACGTCTACCAGCCACGGGCCAGGGTTATGTTGCCCGCGACAGAGACCTCCACCGCGACCCAGGAAGCCTTGCTGCAGTAGCCATTGGCCTGCAGCCAGAGGCCGCCAGGACCTGGGGCCGGCAGTTCGCCGGCAAAGGAGCGCGGAAGCTGAAGCCAGGTGCCGGCCAGGTTCTCCGACCACACGACGAACTTCGGCAGCACCTCCGCCGAGTGGAACTGCGGACAGGGAGGCCGAGCAACAATGGAGCGCCTCCCCTCGTGGGCAGTACTACCACGTCTCGGGCGGCTCCCGCCGCGCGAAGAGACGCCGCCGCGGCTGCCTGGGATGGCGCCGGACCCCGGAGAGGTTTATCCGTGCCCACGAGGGGCCACAACGGGGGTTGCGGCGTGCTTGCGGGGGCGACCACGCCCCCTCTTAGGCGGTGGCGAGCCAGGCCACTCTTGACGAGCCTTCGCCTTCTCCGCGGCCGAGAGCCTCTTTGTCGGCGCCATGGGTGTTGCAGCAAGACGGTGGAGCAAGGAGGAGGAAGAAGCAGGTGGAATGGAGGAACAGATGAGTGACGGGGGCTCCGCCCCCTCCTCATTTGTAGCCAGAAGGTGTCCAACCGAAGGCCTCCACGATTGCAGGTATTGATGGTTCTTCTTCTGCATGCCGTAGGGACTCATCAAATCAGGCAGTTATCGGGGCAGCGTGGGGAAGCAGAGACGCCCACATCTCATCAGTCGCCACTCGTCAATCAAGGCCGCGGGCGGTTGGGGCCCGCGGCGCTCCGCACTTGCCCTTTGGCTTCGCCTCGAAGCCAAGCCCGAGCGTGCCTTTGCCCCGGGAGCTACTGTCGGCGTCCTGGGAACGGGGGTACCCAGACTTGCCTGCCTGCGGCCCATGGCGTGGCTTCACCAACGGCCTGGTACGGCCCATCTTCATCGGCAACCACTCAAGACCCTCGCGAGGGGCCAAGCCTCGCGAGGCGGACGACGCAAGACCTCCTCAGGGGCAGCCTCGCTAGGCTGGCTCCCGAGAAGAGGAGATATCTATGCAAGGGGCACCTCGCGAGGTCCGCATGACGTGAGCCATGGCGACCAAGGCCAGGCGGGCGCTAGTGGGTGCAAAGTACTAGTTGCCTCTTTGGTGCTAATGGGGCAAGTGCAGGCGAGGAGTCTCGAGACGTCAGGCAAAGGTTTCCATATCGGTGCAATGAGACCAAGACCAGCAGGACGGCAGGACGGAGGTCACCGGAGAGCCCACGGCGGCGTCATCACCAGAGCCTTTGGCAGGCGAAGACCACCTTTTTTCAGGATAGCTTGTACTAGTTTTCTCCCTTCAAAATTGCCCATTGTGGGATCCCTTCCCGCCTAACATTGGGAGGAGGACCAGGGCCTCTATATATAGGACTAGCCACCACCGTGATCAGGACGGATCATTCGGACCATCCTCACACACACAAGCTCATCGAGCTCAAGAACACCTCTCCTCAGGAGGCTGTTCATCCCTTGTACTTGTTCATCCTCAGCCTGCAAGGCAATCCACCACACCACACTGGAGTAGGGTATTACACCACAACGGTGGCCCGAACCAGTATAAACTCTCGTGTCTCTGTTCCTTGGGTTCGGCGAGCTATGCCTTGAGATCATTGCGAGAGCAAGCTAGGGAGAGAGAGAGATCTTCATGCGCACCCAAGTGTTCGAACCTCGAGGGTTTGCCGGAACCCGTAATCCGACAGGAATGACCGCCTTCCAACAACTCCTACCGATCATGGTAAATTTCTAGACACCATTAATGCCCAACTCGATGATTGCTACTTGTGAATTGCGTTGGGATTTCCCCGAAGAGGAGAGGATGATGCAGTACAGTAGAGATAAGTATTTGCCTCAGTTAAGAACCAAGGTTATCAATTCAGTAGGAGAACCAAGCAACAACTCGTTAGTAGCACCTGCACACAAACAACAAATCCTTGCAACCCAACGTGAACAAGGGGATTAATAACTTGACGGTTACGAGCAAGATTAAATTGTATGGTATTTCATAGATAGACCAGACAAAAGTAACAAATAAAATAAATAAAAGAAAAAACACAGTAAGGTATTTTTGGTTTTAATATATGATAAAAGACAGACATAGGGGCCATAGTTTTTACTAGAGGCTTCTCTCTTGAAAATAGCATAAGGTGGGTAAACAAATTACTGTCGGGCAATTGATACAAAAAGAAAATAATTATGATGATATCCAAGGCAATGTTCATATATAGGCATCACATCCGAGACAAGTAGACCGACTCCTGCCTGCATCTACTACTATTATTCCACACATCGACCGCTATGCAGCATGCATCTAGTGTATTAAGTTCCTAAAAAATGGAGTAAAGACTTAAGCAAGATGGCATGATGTAGACAATATAAACTCATGTATGAATAAACCCCATCTTTTTACCCTTAATAACAACGATACATACATGTCATGCCCCCTTCTATCACTGGGATTGAGCACCGCAAGATCGAACCCATTACAAAGCACCTCTCCTGTTGCAAGATAAATCAATCTAGTTAGCCAAATCAAATCAGTAGGTCGAAGAGAAATACGGAGCTATAGTAATCATGCATAAAAGAGTTCAGATAAAACTCAAATAGTATTCATTGATAGATGTGATCATAAACTCACAATTCGTCGGATCCCAAAAAACACACCGCAAAAAGTGATTAGATCAGATAGAACTCCAAGAACATCAAGAAGTACATTGTATTGAAGATCAAATAGAGAGAAGAAGCCATCTAGCTACTAATTATGGACCTGTAGGTCTGTGGTAAACTACTCAAGCATCATCGGAAGGGCAGCAAGGATGATGTAGAGCCCCTCCATGAACGAATCCCCCTCTGGCAGAGTGCTGAAAAAGGCCTCCAGATGGGATCTATCGAGAATAGGAACTTGCGGTGGTGGAAACAGTATTTCATGGACTCCCCTATTGGTTTCCCAATTTTAGAGAATTTATAGAGGCAGAGTTAGGTCAAACGGAGCCAGGTGGGCCCCATAAGCCACCAGGGCATGCCCTACCCCCCCTGGGCGCACCCTAGTGCCTCGTGGGCTACTGCTCCGTCTTCTCATCTCCTCCTGAAGCTTCTAGGGTCTCTTATTGCCAGAAAAAAAATCTCCAAAAACTTTCGTGGCATTTGGACTTCGTTTGGTACTGATATTCTGAAAAACCAAAAACAAGCAAAAAAAATAGCAACTAGCACTGGGCACTAAGTTAATAGTTTAGTCCCAAAAAATGATATATATATTTGCTTGCAAGTGTATTTAAAACATCCCAGATTTATACTACAATAGCGTGGAACAATAAAAAGTTATAGATACGTTGGAGACGTTCTATTAGAGCTTTCATGGAAACTATTGAAATGATGCTTGAATATTCTCCACCGGAGGATATAGTGAGGGCTGATGTTTTGAAGTTTATTGTTTGAGATGAACTAGATATTGGCACTGTCCCTGATGTGTGACACCCAAGTTTTTATTGGATTTTTCAAAAAGATTTTTTTTTGACTTGAAGGGAGTGATTTAAAAAAATTTCTTCAAGAGAACTCTCACTCTCAAATATTTTTCTTTATGGCAAAAATTTTATTTGGATTCACCCAAGATCTGCCCTTGACCTTGGGAGTCCTCGCTCTTCATTTGGGCTCAAGACAAAATGCTTTTCATTTGAGAGAATAACTTTTGAAAACCTTTTCTTGAATTTGCACTATGGCTTTTGGAAAGTACTTTGCCACTTTCAACTATTCCTTCTTGCCATGGCATAAGTGCAAATCCTCTCTCCTAACCCTTCCCTCACCTTTGGATCATGATTTGCATCAAATCCAGCAAGTTGAACCTCCTCATGTGATCATTTCCATTCAAATTCTATTCAAATAAATTTCTGTCTTCTCTTATAGCACTTGGAGATTTACAAAGGAACCCCATTGTCTGTTTTGATTTTTGGCCCCAAACTTCTTTCCCCTCCTAGTCCTTTGAACCCTCAACCTGGAACCATGAAGATCCACTGGTCTCCAGTTCAAAAATTTCAAACTACATCAGCTGCAAGTTTGGACCAGATTTGCCAAATTTGGTGAAATTCATTCAAAACTTTCTCCAAAAATTCCAAGTAAATTCATGCAGCCCCTGGGTGCTTTGAGTGATCATCTCACCAAGTTACAGCTCCAGAAAAATTTATCTCTTTACCAAAACCTACTGTCGAACACCTGCAGTGCATGGTCATGTCAAGTTTCAGTTAACTTCAGAGTTCAGTCAGTGCTCACTGTCGTTTTCTTCAGAGACAGGCGTCGATCTCGCCAGTACCCTCGCGTCGCCTTGCTCCTCGTCCTCGCCCACTTGTGCCTGCACCGCACGAGTGCCTGGCATCTTACGGGCGTCGGCGACGAGCAGCAGAAGGTGCGCCGCCCCGTGACCGACGCTGGCGGCGGCTTTGCGGACGCCAGCGGGAGACACGGCGCCGCCGACTCCACCCAGCACCGCCCAAACCACCGGAGCCCGCCGCGTGGCCGTCCACTCCCCCAAATGCGCTGCCGCTCTCGTCGTGAACCCCAGGGCGCGGAGCGCGCTCTCTGCCGCCGTTGAGCCCGTGCGGTCACCTCACCGTGGGCAGACGCCATTACGCCAGGGCCAGCTCCGTTTAGCTGCAAAACGAGTCCCGTAACATCCACTGATGCTGCTCGACCGCTCAAACCCCCTGCCAACCCACTGCTCCGTCGTAATCGCTCGCCGGAGATTCTCCGTTCACGGCCACCCCGTCGATCTGCCTATAAATAGGGGCCCCGAGCTTCAACTCGAGCACCCACTAGCCCTACACTTCCCCTAGAGCACGCCTAGCCACTGGAAGAGCCCCGAGGAGGTCTCCTTCCTCGACTCCGGCCGCCGCGATCCGCCACGGGATCCAGCCCGATTCGCCCCCGTGTGTGCTCCGCAGCCCCCATTCTCTTGCCAGTAGCTTCTCCTTGCATCACCCGTTCTGACCCGCGCCTCAATTCGTACTTTGCAGCCCTCCACCGGAGTTCCCCAACCTCACCCGTACCGCCGTCCGCCGGAGATAGTGTCGCCGTCGACGTGGTGCTCCCCATTGGACGAGTCCACCACCCACCGACGCGGAAGAAGACACTGAAGCGCTTGGTACCCTCCGTTTCTCCTAACTCGCCGTGGTTCGACGCCGGCGTCCACAGCCGTCTTCGGGCGCCGGCGAGCTTTCAAACCTGACATGCGGGCCCCGCGTGTCAGCCTCTGTTTTATTTCCTCGAACCGTTTTCTGTTGGCGCCTTCGGGCAAAATACGTTTTCTCCTCGCGCTTGCGCATTCCCAGCCGAAGCGTTTTCTGTTTTCTCAGTTAAAACCCTGGAACTTTTCTGTTTCATTACAGAAAGGTCCCTGGACAGAAACATTTATAACTTTTTAATGAAAGGGTATTTTTGAGTGATTCTTTTTCTGTCAATCTCCAAATTTTGTCTAGTTTTTTATGGGATTTATTTGAAAAATATTTGGCAAAGTTTCTGTGCATGTGTTGGTTTTCACGTTAGTACCCCGTTTCGTGATTGCCGTAGGTTCCGGGAGAGGGGACGGAGCCGCGAACTTCGCCGAGCTAGACTCCGACTTCTCCGAACCAGGCAAGCATGTTTGAACATTTGATATGGCAGATGTTTTGCATGTTCATGTGAAAGTTTGTGCGTGGCATATGAGTGTCGGTAAATACCTCGTTGCTTGTAAGGCAACGACCCGGTTGTTCCGAAGTTGCGATGACCTCTGATGAGAGGTGGCCTAATCATGTAGTGACATGAAGGGCAGCAAGGTGGTACTGTTGTAGCATGCCAGCCTTGCGTCATCCGACTTTCTTCGACGTTAATGTGGTTGGAGCCACGTTATCGATCTTTTCCCGCATGTTCCAAAGTTGCGATGACCTCTGATGAGAGGTGGCCTAATCATGTGGTGACATGAAGGGCAGCAAGGTGGTACTGTTGTAGCATGCCAGCCTTGTGTCATCCGACTTTTTCCGACGTTAACATGGTTGGAGCCGTGTTATCGTCCCTTCCCCTTTCCGTGCTACCACATGTCTCATTGCCAGGATACGGTTTAGTAAGTTGGTAACCTCTTTACGTGTACACACCAAACAGAGAGGCCGGGATGATGGTACCTTGGCCCAGGATTAAAGCCAGTCATTCGGTCAGGGGGCATGGGTGTTTCCGGTTGGGACCGAGAGGGGGGGCACCCCCTTATAGCGCGCGTATAGAAATTTGATCCCATGCTACGCGAGGTTGTAGCCTCCCCGACTCAAGGTTTTTCCTGAATGTTGCCGAGGGTGATCCCTGGCTTCGGATGGTTAAATTGGGTGTGTACTGGTTAGACGTGTTCCTTCCAGAACACCGTAGACGGAACTAGTCCCCGTGACTACTGAAATCCGTTGGCTGTGGTTAAGTACAAACTCTGCAGAGTCAATTCTTTCCAAATCATCGTATCCATGATCAGTAATGTAGACTTTACATCCAAATCTATCCGTGTGAAAATCTTGCCCCCGGTGAACAACCTCAAGTGGTAAATTCAATTTTATTGTTATTCCTGTGGATGGACTAACATTATATTTGTCTCGTGCTTGTGATAAGTTATATTCCCGAATTATTGTATTGTTGTGATACAATATAAGCCCTTTATGAGACGTCGCGCAGACGTCCGACTGTGGCGTGTACTCGTTTCTCACTTTCGATATAAGCCCTTTATGTGATGTCGCTCAGACGTCCGACTGCGGCATGCACTGTCTTTACTTTCTGTTATAAGCCCTTTATGTGGTGTCGCCCCGACGCCCGACTGTGGCATTATTGTTCCGCATTTTCCGCTCGAGGAGTCTTTCGGACACTCGTTTGGCACCTGTATTATTATTCCGCATTTTCCTCTCGAGGAGTCTTTCAGACACTCGTTTGGCACCTGTATTATTATTCCGCATTTTCCGCTCGAGGAGTCTTTCAGACACTCGTTTGGCACCTGTATTATTATTCCGCATTTTCCTCTCGAGGAGTCTTTCAGACACCCGTTTGGCACCAGTATTACTATTCTGCAGTTTCCGCTCGAGGCGTCATTCAGACCCTCGCTTGGCACCCAGTATTTATTATCTCTGTGTCTGATCGCACTGGTTAACTTATTCATGTGCTTCATGTTTGCATTTGTTATACCTTATGTCCGAACTGTCTTGCGAGTACTTTCATAGTACTCACCTGGCTTGTTGATTTGGCCAGATGTTGACGAAGGCGATCTCTTGGATGAAGAGTTTGATAGCGCGTCCGACGCCTAGAGGAGTCCCAGTCAGTCCTGCGCGATCCCGGATATTGGTCACTTGTATCGTTTACGCTTCCGCCACCCGCAATAAGTATTCTCGGGCCTCACTCCGACGCTCGAAGAGTTGTAGTATTCTGGAATCATGTCACTCGCTTCGCGATGATATTTCCACCACCGTTTTTATCGTGAGTTAGTAGTTTGCCACCCGATCCACCGCGTTGTTTTATCGGCGTGCATGTAATAAATTGTTGGGCAGTCCCTGCTCAACTTTGTATTATATTTAGTACACCTGGTATTTTTCTTCTGTGACCAATGTATTGTCTATCAGTGAGAAGGAATTCTTCCTCACTGGTCCGTAACAGGGATTGGTTTCTCAATAATTATTTTATTGAAAAACCGGTCGTGACAAGCTTGGTATCAGAGCCAGGCTGACTGTAGGAAGCCAATAGGTGTGATCGCTAATCGGTTATTAGCGTCTTTAGTGCTTCTTCAGCATTTTGCAATTGTAGCTATTTTCTGTTGGTCATCATAAAATTTGTGACATGACTACTCAGAATTTTTGCCTACTTTTGTAGATGGCTGGCAGCAGCTGTGAGAATCGAGTGTTCACCAACGTGCCCGAGGGGTTTGTCAAGCTCCTCGTCTCCATCACCAAGCTCGCGATCGGGCCAGCAGCTCGCCCGGAGTTCACCCTCTATCAGCACAAGCTCAATGACGACGTGTCTATGCACCAGGCTGTGGTGCAATTCGGGGGAGGACGATCTGCTGCTCGCCATTTCCGTTTTACGGGAAGGGCCATGCCTACGGAGAGGCATGCCATGCAGATGGCTGCCCGTGAGGCGATAGCTCGCCTTCGGGACATCCTTCCTACGATGAAGACTCGTCGGTACCGCTACCTCCCATGCCATGTGCCTTGCACCAGCCACTATGCGTTCGCCTGCCATCGGGGAGAACGAGATGAAGCCATCGAGATGGTTGTGGAGTATCTCAAGGCTCTGGAGGAGTCTTTCGACAACCACGTAGATGATCTTGTGGCTGCCCGCATGGACTTAGTCTGGGGCGGTCCTGCCAGCAGGAAGGAGCTTCTCCACACGGTGCCACCTCTGACATTCATCTCGTCTTCAGCCTCGTATGCACCGGCCGTTTTGGCCACTGCTCGCCGTCTGCCTACCACTGAGGAGTTCGACCGAGTCATCGCTCCTACTCCAGTCAGAGCCGCACCGCTTGCCGCACGCGTTCTACCGCCAGTCGCCCCCGCACCATCACCGCAGCGCAGCGTCGCACGCCAGGAGCCAGCTAGAGAGGAGGAGGTTGATTCTCCTGGGCCGCTGAGCCTTGCCCTCGGCAAGGGGAAGGAGATCTTCACCATCTCCGACTGAGAGTACCGAGTAGCCGCGTGTGATGCCTGCTTGTATGATGTGTTGTTTTTATCTGTACGCTAGTTTGTATTGGTGTGTTTGCTGCCTTCCGGAGTAGTACGCTAGTTTTTAATAACATGTCAGGATTGTGTACGCACAACCTGAGTGCTGTATCTTGTGTTTGCTTTCGCATGTAAGTTTTGTGTTAAGCACTTCTTCTCCGTGAAAATCATTTGTGTTTCTTGAAAACCTTGAAGCCTTTTTGGATTATTGCCTTTGCAAGGGTTTTCCTGCACTACACGGTTTTTCTCATGGATTTTGCAAATGATACCCCAGACTGGAAAAATGTCTCGCCCTTGGACTCGCTCTATGCCCAATCAGCCAGAAGAGGTTTACGGAACACAGACCAGCAACAATTTCACTCAGGGTCAGTCCAGCCAACAGGACAGCGAAGCGGCACTATCTCAAGTATGCCGTCTCTTCGAGCAAAGCCAGCAACAGCACCAGGAGATGATGAACCATGTCATAAACATGGGAAACCACCGTGAACCCTATCAACCACATTCCAAGTTATCTGAGTTACAAAAGACTCGCCCATCAACTTTTGCTCACACCGATAGGCCACTGGAAGCCGAAGATTGGCTTCGCGAGATTGAAAGGAAACTGATTATCGCTCAATGCTCAGATCATGAGAAGGTACTTTATGCACCACACTACCTTACTGGAGCAGCCGCAGCATGGTGGGAAAACTTCCTACACATGCACCCCAGGGAGCACAACATCACCTGGGAAGAATTCAAGGAAGGCTTCCGTGGGGCACACATTCCCAGGAGCATCCTAAAGATCAAGAAGAGAGAGTTTGATGACCTGAAGCAAAGAGGCATGACCGTCACAGAATACAACGGCCAGTTTACCCAACTGTCTCGTTATGCCTACGACGAGCACATGACAGAAAACAAGAAGATGGAAAAATTCCTGGACGGCCTGGCACCAGCATTAAGATGCCAACTGATTGTACACACCTTTCCGGATTTTAAGACGCTGGTGGACAAGGCCATCACCCTGGAGAATGAGCGCCGTAGTCTGGAAGATATCCGCAAGCGGAAGAGGGACAAGAGGACTCTTGCCCACAGCAACCGAGGCAAGACTGAGATCCCAAGGACAGACACGAGGAGATCCACGACTACTGAGCCAAGACCCGTCGGACAATTTCATGCCAGAGACAAGGAGTTCACATACCGTCCAGGGGTCACCTGCTATGCTTGTGGTCAGCAAGGGCATTATGCTAAACAGTGCCCGAAGCCAAGAGACACGGCACCCAAGCCAAACAATGGTGGGAGCAATCCAGCCCCCAAGCGCAACAACTTCAGTCCCAGCAACAACCACAGGAAGGGTCACTTGAACCATGTGACCAGGGAAGAAGCGCAGAATGCCCCAGACATCGTGCTCGGTACGTTCCCTGTCAACACAGTACCTGCCATGGTTTTGTTTGATTCTGGAGCTTCCCATTCGTTCGTTTCGAAGAGTTTTGTTTCGCAACACGGTTTTCCGATACTCCCCTTGGAAAAATCTATGATCATCAAGTCCCCCGGAAATAAGCAAATTGCTCAGGGTTACTGCCAAGGAGTGGTCATTGAGTTCGAAGGACTACCATTCCACGCGAATCTCATCGTGTTGGAAAGTAAAGGACTGGATGTCATTTTAGGAATGGACTGGTTAACCACCAACAAAGGATTCATCTACTGTTTCAATCGGACAGTGATTCTCACTCACCATCACGGCAAGACAATAAGAGTTTCCGCTCAAGAAAGGCCACGATCACAGAAACCAAAACTGAACAAGATGGACATCGCAGAATTAAGAAAAGTGCCAGTGGTATGCGAGTTCCCTGATGTGTTCCCGGAAGAACTACCAGGTATGCCACCAGACCGAGAGATCGAATTCAGCATTGAATTAGCACCTGGCACCGCTCCCATTTATAAGAAGCCGTATAGAATGGCACCCTCAGAATTGGTGGAGTTGAAGAAGCAGATAAAGGAATTACTGGACAAGGGGTTTATACGAGCCAGCTCCTCACCATGGGGTTCGCCCGTATTGTTCGCCAAGAAGAAGGATGGGACACTGAGACTATGCATAGACTATCGAGCCTTCAATATGGTCACCATCAAAAACAAATACCCGATGCCACGGATAAATGATTTGTTTGACCAGCTCGCACAAGCTAAAGTATTTTCAAAGATTGATTTGAGATCAAGATACCATCAACTGAAGGTACGAACAGAGGATATCCCCAAGACAGCTTTCACTTCCAGATATGGGTTATACGAGTTCACAGTGATGCCTTTTGGACTAACAAACGCCCCCGCATTTTTCGTCCACCTTATGAACAAGGTGTTCATGAAATTCATGGACAAATTTGTGGTGGTATTCATTGACGATATTCTGGTTTACTCGAGGACACCCGAAGAGCATGCTGAGCACCTCAGAATGGTTTTGGGAGAATTGAGGAAGCATCAGTTGTACGCCAAATTTAGCAAATGCGAATTTTGGCTAAGACAAGTTGGTTTCTTGGGCCATATTTTGAACCAAGAAGGCGTGGCCGTAGACCCAGAAAAAGTCAAGGCCATACTAGACTGGAAGCCACCCGCGAATGTTACGGATGTGCGGAGTTTCCTAGGAATGGCCGGATATTACAGGAGATTTATTGAAGGATTCTCCACTGTGGCAAAACCTATAACACAGTTACTCAAGAAGGACAAGAAATTCGTATGGACGGAAGCATGTGAGCAGAGCTTCCAAGAACTCAAGAAGAAGCTGACAACCGCACCAGTCTTAACTGTACCAGACATACACAAGAGCTTTGAGGTGTATTGTGACGCGTCCCGAAAAGGTCTCGGATGTGTACTAATGCAGGATGGCAAAGTTGTCACTTATGCCTCCAGACAACTGCGAAAACATGAGGAAAATTACCCAACACATGACTTGGAACTAGCAGCAGTTATACATGCACTCAAGGAGTGGAGGCACTTTCTGTTGGGAAATCGCTGTGAAATATATACGGACCATAAGAGCCTCAAATATATTTTCACACAGCCAGACCTGAATTTACGCCAACGACGCTGGTTGGAACTGGTCAAGGACTATGACGTCGGTATTCACTACCACCCAGGAAAAGCAAATGTAGTGGCCGATGCCCTTAGTCGAAACCCCAGCCCGGGCGGTGACGGTCAGCAAAGTTTGAGGCCTGAGTTTCAGCGAGAATTCACTCGGCTCAACATGATGTTAGTCTCTGAGGGCACCGTATCAAACCTGGAGATACAACCCACCTTGATGGAACGGATTAAGAAGGCTCAACAGGGACATCCCAGTATCGAAGGCATAAAGAAGAAAATGAACCGTAGTAAGACTTCAGAATTCGTCACGGACAGTGAAGGAACATTATGGTACCGGGACAGGCTTTGCGTACCTAACATTGAGGAACTCAAGCAACAGATCTTGACGGAAAGCCACACCGCCCCATACTCGATCCATCCTGGAGGAACCAAAATGTACAAGGACATCCAGGAAAGATTTTGGTGGCACGGTATGAAAAGAGATATAGCCACATTCATTGCTTGTTGCGATTCATGTCAGCGCATCAAGGCCGAGCACCAAAAGCCAGTAGGACTACTCCAGCCTAACAGGATACCGGAGTGGAAATGGGATGAAATCGGGATGGACTTCATTGTCGGAGTACCCCGATCACAGCGTGGGAATGACGCCATCTGGGTCATCACAGACCGACTAACCAAGGTTGCTCACTTCATTCCCGTGAAGACTACCTACTCCACACAAAGACTGGCAAGACTCTATCTCTCCCGTATAGTTTGCTTGCACGGAGTCCCAAAGACTATAATATCAGACCGAGGCACCCAATTCGTCTCCAAATTTTGGGATCACCTACAACAAGCTCTGGGCACACAACTGGCTTTCAGTACAGCATACCACCCTCAGACAGATGGACAAACAGAACGTGTAAACCAAATCCTGGAGGATATGCTAAGAGCCTGTGTGCTCACCTATGGAACCAGTTGGGAAGAGAGTTTGCCGTATGCCGAATTTGCGTACAACAACAGTTACCAAGCCAGCTTGCAAATGGCACCCTTTGAAGCATTGTACGGACGGAGGTGTCGTACCCCATTGAATTGGTCAGAAACAGGTGACAGCCGTATCTTCGGCCCAGATATGCTTAAGGAGGCCGAGGAAAAAGTTAAACAAATCAGGGACAGACTCAAGACAGCACAGAGCCGACAAAAGAGCTACTATGATCAAAAGCATCGTGAGGTCAGCTTTGAACCTGGTGATTCCGTATACCTCCGAGTATCTCCTATGAGGGGTCTGCAACGGTTCAAAATTAAGGGGAAACTAGCCCCAAGATTTATTGGACCATTTTGTGTAAAGGCACGAAGAGGCACAGTAGCCTACCAACTAGACCTCCCCAAGGAGCTGTCAGACGTCCATGACGTATTCCACGTCTCGCAGTTGAGGAAATGTGTGAGTAACCCGGAGAAACATGTACCTCATGAGGACATTGATATGCAACCAGATCTCACCTACAGAGAAAGGCCAGTAAAGATTTTAGAAGAGTCTGAACGGAGGACCCGTCAGAAAACGACAAAAATTTTCAGGGTCCAGTGGAGCAACCACACTGAGGGTGAAGCCACATGGGAAAGGGAAGATTTCCTCCGAGCAGAGTATCCATATCTATTTGAGGATCAGCAGAAATCTCGAGGACGAGATTTTTCCTAAGGGGGTAGGTGTTGTGACACCCAAGTTTTTATTGGATTTTTCAAAAAGATTTTTTTTTTGACTTGAAGGGAGTGATTTAAAAATTTTTCTTCAAGAGAACTCTCACTCTCAAATATTTTTCTTTATGGCAAAAATTTTATTTGGATTCACCCAAGATCTGCCCTTGACCTTGGGAGTCCTCGCTCTTCATTTGGGCTCAAGACAAAATGCTTTTCATTTGAGAGAATAACTTTTGAAAACCTTTTCTTGAATTTGCACTATGGCTTTTGGAAAGTACTTTGCCACTTTCAACTATTCCTTCTTGCCATGGCATAAGTTTAAATCCTCTCTCCTAACCCTTCCCTCACCTTTGGATCATGATTTGCATCAAATCCAGCAAGTTGAACCTCCTCATGTGATCATTTCCATTCAAATTCTATTCAAATAAATTTCTGTCTTCTCTTATAGCACTTGGAGATTTACAAAGGAACCCCATTGTCTGTTTTGATTTTTGGCCCCAAACTTCTTTCCCCTCCTAGTCCTTTGAACCCTCAACCTGGAACCATGAAGATCCACTGGTCTCCAGTTCAAAAATTTCAAACTACATCAGCTGCAAGTTTGGACCAGATTTGCCAAATTTGGTGTAATTCATTCAAAACTTTCTCCAAAAATTCCAAGTAAATTCATGCAGCCCCTGGGTGCTTTGAGTGATCATCTCACCAAGTTACAGCTCCAGAAAAATTTATCTCTTTACCAAAACCTACTGTCGAACACCTGCAGTGCATGGTCATGTCAAGTTTCAGTTAACTTCAGAGTTCAGTCAGTGCTCACTGTCGTTTTCTTCAGAGACGGGCGTCGATCTAGCCAGTACCCTCGCGTCACCTTGCTCCTCGTCCTCGCCCACTTGTTCCTGCACCGCACGAGTGTCTGGCATCTTGCGGGCGTCGGCGACGAGCAGCAGAAGGTGCGCCGCCCCGTGACCGACGCCGGCGGCGGCTTTGCGGACGCCAGCGGGAGACACGGCGCCGCCGACTCCACCCAGCACCGCCCAAACCACCGGAGCCCGCCGCGTGGCCGTCCACTCCCCCGAATGCGCTGCCGCTCTCGTCGTGAACCCCAGGGTGCGGAGCACGCTCTCTGTCGCCGTTGAGCCCGTGCGGTCACCTCACCGTGGGCAGACGCCATTACGCCAGGGCCAGCTCCGTTTAGCTGCAAAACGAGTCCCGTAACATCCACTGATGCTGCTCGACCGCTCAAACCCCCTGCCAACCCACTGCTCCGCCGTAATCGCTCGCCGGAGATTCTCCGTTCACGGCCACCCCGTCGATCTGCCTATAAATAGGGGCCCCGAGCTTCAACTCGAGCACCCACCAGCCCTACACTTCTCCTAGAGCACGCCTAGCCACTGGAAGAGCCCCGAGGAGGTCTCCTTCCTCGACTCCGGCCGCCGCGATCCGCCACGGGATCCAGCCCGATTCGCCCCCGTGTGTGCTCCGCAGCCCCCATTCTCTTGCTAGTAGCTTCTCCTTGCATCACCCGTTCTGACCCGCGCCTCAATTCGTACTTTGCAGCCCTCCACCGGAGTTCCCCAACCTCACCCGAACCGCCGTCCGCCGGAGATAGTGTCGCCGTCGACGTGGTGCTCCCCGTTGGACGAGTCCACCACCCACCGACGCGGAAGAAGACACTGAAGCGCTTGGTACCCTCCGTTTCTCCTAACTCGCCGTGGTTCGACGCCGGCGTCCACCGCCGTCTTCGGGCGCCGGCGAGCTTTCAAACCTGACATGCGGGCCCCGCGTGTCAGCCTCTGTTTTATTTCCCCGAACCGTTTTCTGTTGGCGCCTTCGGGCAAAATACGTTTTCTCCTCGCGCTTGGGCATTCCCAGCCGAAGCGTTTTCTGTTTTCTCAGTTAAAACCCTGGAACTTTTCTGTTTCATTACAGAAAGGTCCCTGGACAGAAACCTTTATAAATTTTTAATGAAAGGGTATTTTTGAGTGATTCTTTTTCTGTCAATCTCCAAATTTTGTCTAGTTTTTTATGGGATTTATTTGAAAAATATTTGGCAAAGTTTCTGTGCATGTGTTGGTTTTCACGTTAGTACCTCGTTTCGTGATTGCCGTAGGTTCCGGGAGAGGGGACGGAGCCGCGAACTTCGCCGAGCTAGACTCCGACTTCTCCGAACCAGGCAAGCATGTTTGAACATTTGATATGGCAGATGTTTTGCATGTTCATGTGAAAGTTTGTGCGTGGCATATGAGTGTCGGTAAATACCTCGTTGCTTGTAAGGCAACGACCCGGTTGTTCCGAAGTTGCGATGACCTCTGATGAGAGGTGGCCTAATCATGTAGTGACATGAAGGGCAGCAAGGTGGTACTGTTGTAGCATGCCAGCCTTGCATCATCCGACTTTCTTCGACGTTAACGTGGTTGGAGCCACGTTATCAATCTTTTCCCGCATGTTCCAAAGTTGCGATGACCTCTGATGAGAGGTGGCCTAATCATGTGGTGACATGAAGGGCAGCAAGGTGGTACTGTTGTAGCATGCCAGCCTTGTGTCATCCGACTTTTTCCGACGTTAACATGGTTGGAGCCGTGTTATCGTCCCTTCCCCTTTCCGTGCTACCACATGTCTCATTGCCAGGATACGGTTTAGTAAGTTGGTAACCTCTTTCCGTGTACACACCAAACAGAGAGGCCGGGATGATGGTACCTTGGCCCAGGATTAAAGCCAGTCATTCGGTCAGGGGGCATGGGTGTTTCCGGTTGGGACCGAGAGGGGGGCCACCCCCTTATAGCGCGCGTATAGAAATTTGATCCCATGCTACGCGAGGTTGTAGCCTCCCCGACTCAGGGTTTTTCCTGAATGTTGCCGAGGGTGATCCCTGGCTTCGGATGGTTAAATTGGGTGTGTACTGGTTAGACGTGTTCCTTCCAGAACACCGTAGACGGAACTAGTCCCCGTGACTACTGAAATCCGTTGGCTGTGGTTAAGTACAAACTCTGCAGAGTCAATTCTTTCCAAATCATCGTATCCATGATCAGTAATGTAGACTTTACATCCAAATCTATCCGTGTGAAAATCTTGCCCCCGGTGAACAAGCTCAAGTGGTAATTTCAATTTTATTGTTATTCCTGTGGATGGACTAACATTATATTTGTCTCGTGCTTGTGATAAGTTATATTCCCGAATTATTGTATTGTTGTGATACAATATAAGCCCTTTATGAGACGTCGCGCAGACGTCCGACTGTGGCGTGTACTCGTTTCTCACTTTCGATATAAGCCCTTTATGTGATGTCGCTCAAACGTCCGACTGCGGCATGCACTGTCTTTACTTTCTGTTATAAGCCCTTTATGTGGTGTCGCCCCGACGCCCGACTGTGGCATTATTGTTCCGCATTTTCCGCTCGAGGAGTCTTTCAGACACTCGTTTGGCACCTGTATTATTATTCCGCATTTTCCCCTCGAGGAGTCTTTTAGACACTCGTTTGGCACCTGTATTATTATTCCGCATTTTCCGCTCGAGGAGTCTTTCAGACACTCGTTTGGCACCTGTATTATTATTCCGCATTTTCCTCTCGAGGAGTCTTTCAGACACTCGTTTGGCACCAGTATTACTATTCTGCAGTTTCCGCTCGAGGCGTCATTCAGACCCTCGCTTGGCACCCAGTATTTATTATCTCTGTGTCTGATCGCACTGGTTAACTTATTCATGTGCTTCATGTTTGCATTTGTTATACCTTATGTCCGAACTGTCTTGCGAGTACTTTCATAGTACTCACCTGGCTTGTTGATTTGGCCAGATGTTGACGAAGGCGATCTCTTGGATGAAGAGTTTGATAGCGCGTCCGACGCCTAGAGGAGTCCCAGTCAGTCCTGCGCGATCCCGGATATTGGTCACTTGTATCGTTTACGCTTCCGCCACCCGCAATAAGTATTCTCGGGCCTCACTCTGACGCTCGAAGAGTTGTAGTATTCTGGAATCATGTCACTCGCTTCGCGATGATATTTCCACCACCATTTTTATCGTGAGTTAGTAGTTTGCCACCCGATCCGCCGCGTTGTTTTATCGGCGTGCATGTAATAAATTGTTGGGCAGTCCCTGCTCAACTTTGTATTATATTTAGTACTCCTGGTATTTTTCTTCTGTGACCAATGTATTGTCTATCAGTGAGAAGGAATTCTTCCTCACTGGTCCGTAACAGGGATTGGTTTCTCAATAATTATTTTATTGAAAAACCGGTCGTGACAAGCTTGGTATCAGAGCCAGGCTGACTGTAGGAAGCCAATAGGTGCGATCGCTAATCGGTTATTAGCGTCTTTAGTGCTTCTTCAGCATTTTGCAATTGTAGCTATTTTTTGTTGGTCATCATAAAATTTATGACATGACTACTCAGAATTTTTGCCTACTTTTGTAGATGGCTGGCAGCAGCTGTGAGAATCGAGTGTTCACCAACGTGCCCGAGGGGTTTGTCAAGCTCCTCGTCTCCATCACCAAGCTCGCGATCGGGCCAGCAGCTCGCCCGGAGTTCACCCTCTATCAGCACAAGCTCAATGACGACGTGTCTATGCACCAGGCTGTGGTGCAATTCGGGGGAGGACGATCTGCTGCTCGCCATTTCCGTTTTACGGGAAGGGCCATGCCTACGGAGAGGCATGCCATGCAGATGGCTGCCCGTGAGGCGATAGCTCGCCTTCGGGACATCCTTCCTACGATGAAGACTCGTCGCTACCGCTACCTCCCATGCCATGTGCCTTGCGCCAGCCACTATGCGTTCGCCTGCCATCGGGGAGAACGAGATGAAGCCATCGAGATGGTTGTGGAGTATCTCAAGGCTCTGGAGGAGTCTTTCGACAACCTCGTAGATGATCTTCTGGCTGCCCGCATGGACTTAGTCCGGGGCGGTCCTGCCAGCAGGAAGGAGCTTCTCCACACGGCGCCACCTCTGACATTCGTCTCGTCTTCAGCCTCGTATGCACCGGCCGTTTTGGCCACTGCTCGCCGTCTGCCTACCACTGAGGAGTTCGACCGAGTCATCGCTCCTACTCCAGTCAGAGCCGCACCGCCTGCCGCACGCGTTCTACCGCCAGTCGCCCCCGCACCATCACCGCAGCGCAGCGTCGCACGCCAGGAGCCAGCTAGAGAGGAGGAGGTTGATTCTCCTGGGCCGCTGAGCCTTGCCCTCGGCAAGGGGAAGGAGATCTTCACCATCTCCGACTGAGAGCACCGAGTAGCTGCGTGTTATGCCTGCTTGTATGATGTGTTGTTTTTATCTGTACGCTAGTTTGTATTATTGTGTTTGCTGCCTTCCGGAGTAGTACGCTAGTTTTTAATAACATGTCAGGATTGTGTACGCACAACCTGAGTGCTGTATCTTGTGTTTGCTTTCGCATGTAAGTTTTGTGTTAAGCACTTCTTCTCCGTGAAAATCATTTGTGTTTCTTGAAAACCTTGAAGCCTTTTTGGATTATTGCCTTTGCAAGGGTTTTCCTGCACTACACGGTTTTTCTCATGGATTTTGCAAATGATACCCCAGACTGGAAAAATGTCTCGCCCTTGGACTCGCTCTATGCCCAATCAGCCAGAAGAGGTTTACGGAACACAGACCAGCAACAATTTCACTCAGGGTCAGTCCAGCCAACAGGACAGCGAAGCGGCACTATCTCAAGTATGCCGTCTCTTCGAGCAAAGCCAGCAACAGCACCAGGAGATGATGAACCATGTCATAAACATGGGAAACCACCGTGAACCCTATCAACCACATTCCAAGTTATCTGAGTTACAAAAGACTCGCCCATCAACTTTTGCTCACACCGATAGGCCACTGGAAGCCGAAGATTGGCTTCGCGAGATTGAAAGGAAACTGTTTATCGCTCAATGCTCAGATCATGAGAAGGTACTTTATGCACCACACTACCTTACTGGAGCAGCCGCAGCATGGTGGGAAAACATCCTACACATGCACCCCAGGGAGCACAACATCACCTGGGAAGAATTCAAGGAAGGCTTCCGTGGGGCACACATTCCCAGGAGCATCCTAAAGATCAAGAAGAGAGAGTTTGATGACCTGAAGCAAAGAGGCATGACCGTCACAGAATACAACGGCCAGTTTACCCAACTGTCTCGTTATGCCTACGACGAGCACATGACAGAAAACAAGAAGATGGAAAAATTCCTGGACGGCCTGGCACCAGCATTAAGATGCCAACTGATTGTACACACCTTTCCGGATTTTAAGACGCTGGTGGACAAGGCCATCACCCTGGAGAATGAGCGCCGTAGTCTGGAAGATATCCGCAAGCGGAAGAGGGACAAGACGACTCTTGCCCGCAGCAACCGAGGCAAGACTGAGATCCCAAGGACAGACACGAGGAGATCCACGACTACTAAGCCAAGACCCGTCGGACAATTTCATGCCAGAGACAAGGAGTTCACATACCGTCCAGGGGTCACCTGCTATGCTTGTGGTCAGCAAGGGCATTATGCTAAACAGTGCCCGAAGCCAAGAGACACGGCACCCAAGCCAAACAATGGTGGGAGCAATCCAGCCCCCAAGCGCAACAACTTCAATCCCAGCAACAACCACAGGAAGGGTCACTTGAACCATGTGACCAGGGAAGAAGCGCAGAATGCCCCAGACATCGTGCTCGGTACGTTCCCTGTCAACACAGTACCTGCCACGGTTTTGTTTGATTCTGGAGCTTCCCATTCGTTCGTTTCGAAGAGTTTTGTTTCGCAACACGGTTTTCCGATACTCCCCTTGGGAAAATCTATGATCATCAAGTCCCCCGGAAATAAGCAAATTGCTCAGGGTTACTGCCAAGGAGTGGTCATTGAGTTCGAAGGACTACCATTCCACGCGAATCTCATCGTGTTGGAAAGTAAAGGACTGGATGTCATTTTAGGAATGGACTGGTTAACCACCAACAAAGGATTCATCGACTGTTTCAATCGGACAGTGATTGTCACTCACCATCACGGCAAGACAATAAGAGTTTCCGCTCAAGAAAGGCCACGATCACAGAAACCAAAACTGAACAAGATGGACATCGCAGAATTAAGAAAAGTGCCAGTGGTATGCGAGTTCCCTGATGTGTTCCCGGAAGAACTACCAGGTATGCCACCAGACCGAGAGATCGAATTCAGCATTGAATTAGCACCTGGCACCGCTCCCATTTATAAGAAGCCGTATAGAATGGCACCCTCAGAATTGGTGGAGTTGAAGAAGCAGATAAAGGAATTACTGGACAAGGGGTTTATACGAGCCAGCTCCTCACCATGGGGTTCGCCCGTATTGTTCGCCAAGAAGAAGGATGGGACACTGAGACTATGCATAGACTATCGAGCCTTCAATATGGTCACCATCAAAAACAAATACCCGATGCCACGGATAAATGATTTGTTTGACCAGCTCGCACAAGCTAAAGTATTTTCAAAGATTGATTTGAGATCAAGATACCATCAACTGAAGGTACGAACAGAGGATATCCCCAAGACAGCTTTCACTTCCAGATATGGGTTATACGAGTTCACAGTGATGCCTTTTGGACTAACAAACGCCCCCGCATTTTTCGTCCACCTTATGAACAAGGTGTTCATGAAATTCATGGACAAATTTGTGGTGGTATTCATTGACGATATTCTGGTTTACTCGAGGACACCCGAAGAGCATGCTGAGCACCTCAGAATGGTTTTGGGAGAATTGAGGAAGCATCAGTTGTACGCCAAATTTAGCAAATGCGAATTTTGGCTAAGACAAGTTGGTTTCTTGGGCCATATTTTGAACCAAGAAGGCGTGGCCGTAGACCCAGAAAAAGTCAAGGCCATACTAGACTGGAAGCCACCCGCGAATGTTACGGATGTGCGGAGTTTCCTAGGAATGGCCGGATATTACAGGAGATTTATTGAAGGATTCTCCACTGTGGCAAAACCTATAACACAGTTACTCAAGAAGGACAAGAAATTCGTATGGACGGAAGCATGTGAGCAGAGCTTCCAAGAACTCAAGAAGAAGCTGACAACCGCACCAGTCTTAACTGTACCAGACATACACAAGAGCTTTGAGGTGTATTGTGACGCGTCCCGAAAAGGTCTCGGATGTGTACTAATGCAGGATGGCAAAGTTGTCACTTATGCCTCCAGACAACTGCGAAAACATGAGGAAAATTACCCAACACATGACTTGGAACTAGCAGCAGTTATACATGCACTCAAGGAGTGGAGGCACTTTCTGTTGGGAAATCGCTGTGAAATATATACGGACCATAAGAGCCTCAAATATATTTTCACACAGCCAGACCTGAATTTACGCCAACGACGCTGGTTGGAACTGGTCAAGGACTATGACGTCGGTATTCACTACCACCCAGGAAAAGCAAATGTAGTGGCCGATGCCCTTAGTCGAAACCCCAGCCCGGGCGGTGACGGTCAGCAAAGTTTGAGGCCTGAGTTTCAGCGAGAATTCACTCGGCTCAACATGATGTTAGTCTCTGAGGGCACCGTATCAAACCTGGAGATACAACCCACCTTGATGGAACGGATTAAGAAGGCTCAACAGGGACATCCCAGTATCGAAGGCATAAAGAAGAAAATGAACCGTAGTAAGACTTCAGAATTCGTCACGGACAGTGAAGGAACATTATGGTACCGGGACAGGCTTTGCGTACCTAACATTGAGGAACTCAAGCAACAGATCTTGACGGAAAGCCACACCGCCCCATACTCGATCCATCCTGGAGGAACCAAAATGTACAAGGACATCCAGGAAAGATTTTGGTGGCACGGTATGAAAAGAGATATAGCCACATTCATTGCTTGTTGCGATTCATGTCAGCGCATCAAGGCCGAGCACCAAAAGCCAGCAGGACTACTCCAGCCTAACAGGATACCGGAGTGGAAATGGGATGAAATCAGAATGGACTTCATTGTCGGATTACCCCGATCACAGCGTGGGAATGACGCCATCTGGGTCATCACAGACCGACTAACCAAGGTTGCTCACTTCATTCCCGTGAAGACTACCTACTCCACACAAAGACTGGCAAGACTCTATCTCTCCCGTATAGTTTGCTTGCACGGAGTCCCAAAGACTATAATATCAGACCGAGGCACCCAATTCGTCTCCAAATTTTGGGATCACCTACAACAAGCTCTGGGCACACAACTGGCTTTCAGTACAGCATACCACCCTCAGACAGATGGACAAACAGAACGTGTAAACCAAATCCTGGAGGATATGCTAAGAGCCTGTGTGCTCACCTATGGAACCAGTTGGGAAGAGAGTTTGCCGTATGCCGAATTTGCGTACAACAACAGTTACCAAGCCAGCTTGCAAATGGCACCCTTTGAAGCATTGTACGGACGGAGGTGTCGTACCCCATTGAATTGGTCAGAAACAGGTGACAGCCGTATCTTCGGCCCAGATATGCTTAAGGAGGCCGAGGAAAAAGTTAAACAAATCAGGGACAGACTCAAGACAGCACAGAGCCGACAAAAGAGCTACTATGAACCTGGTGATTCCGTATACCTCCGAGTATCTCCTATGAGGGGTCTACAACGGTTCAAAATTAAGGGGAAACTAGCCCCAAGATTTATTGGACCATTTTGTGTAAAGGCACGAAGAGGCACAGTAGCCTACCAACTAGACCTCCCCAAGGAGCTGTCAGACGCCCATGACGTATTCCACGTCTCGCAGTTGAGGAAATGTGTGAGTAACCCGGAGAAACATGTACCTCATGAGGACATTGATATGCAACCAGATCTCACCTACAGAGAAAGGCCAGTAAAGATTTTAGAAGAGTCTGAACGGAGGACCCGTCAGAAAACGACAAAAAATTTCAGGGTCCAGTGGAGCAACCACACTAAGGGTGAAGCCACATGGGAAAGGGAAGATTTCCTCCGAGCAGAGTATCCATATCTATTTGAGGATCAGCAGAAATCTCGAGGACGAGATTTTTCCTAAGGGGGTAGGTGTTGTGACACCCAAGTTTTTATTGGATTTTTCAAAAAGATTTTTTTTTGACTTGAAGGGAGTGATTTAAAAAATTTTCTTCAAGAGAACTCTCACTCTCAAATATTTTTCTTTATGGCAAAAATTTTATTTGGATTCACCCAAGATCTGCCCTTGACCTTGGGAGTCCTCGCTCTTCATTTGGGCTCAAGACAAAATGCTTTTCATTTGAGAGAATAACTTTTGAAAACCTTTTCTTGAATTTGCACTATGGCTTTTGGAAAGTACTTTGCCACTTTCAACTATTCCTTCTTGCCATGGCATAAGTGCAAATCCTCTCTCCTAACCCTTCCCTCACCTTTGGATCATGATTTGCATCAAATCCAGCAAGTTGAACCTCCTCATGTGATCATTTCCATTCAAATTCTATTCAAATAAATTTCTGTCTTCTCTTATAGCACTTGGAGATTTACAAAGGAACCCCATTGTCTGTTTTGATTTTTGGCCCCAAACTTCTTTCCCCTCCTAGTCCTTTGAACCCTCAACCTGGAACCATGAAGATCCACTGGTCTCCAGTTCAAAAATTTCAAACTACATCAGCTGCAAGTTTGGACCAGATTTGCCAAATGTGGTGAAATTCATTCAAAACTTTCTCCAAAAATTCCAAGTAAATTCATGCAGCCCCTGGGTGCTTTGAGTGATCATCTCACCAAGTTACAGCTCCAGAAAAATTTATCTCTTTACCAAAACCTACTGTCAAACACCTGCAGTGCATGGTCATGTCAAGTTTCAGTTAACTTCAGAGTTCAGTCAGTGCTCACTGTCGTTTTCTTCAGAGACGGGCGTCGATCTCGCCAGTACCCTCGCGTCGCCTTGCTCCTCGTCCTCGCCCACTTGTTCCTGCACCGCACGAGTGCCTGGCATCTTGCGGGTGTCGGCGACGAGCAGCAGAAGGTGCGCCGCCCCATGACCGACGCCAGCGGCGGCTTTGCGGACGCCAGCGGGAGACACGGCGCCGCCGACTCCACCCAGCACCGCCCAAACCACCGGAGCCCGCCGCGTGGCCGTCCACTCCCCCAAATGCGCTGCCGCTCTCGTCGTGAACCCCAGGGCGCGGAGCGCGCTCTCTGCCGCCGTTGAGCCCGTGCGGTCACCTCACCGTGGGCAGACGCCATTACGCCAGGGCCAGCTCCGTTTAGCTGCAAAACGAGTCCCGTAACATCCACTGATGCTGCTCGACCGCTCAAACCCCCTGCCAACCCACTGCTCCGCCGTAATCGCTCGCCGGAGATTCTCCGTTCACGGCCACCCCGTCGATCTGCCTATAAATAGGGGCCCCGAGCTTCAACTCGAGCACCCACCAGCCCTACACTTCCCCTAGAGCACGCCTAGCCACTGGAAGAGCCCCGAGGAGGTCTCCTTCCTCGACTCCGGCCACCGCGATCCACCATGGGATCCAGCCCGATTCGCCCCCGTGTGTGCTCCGCAGCCCCCATTCTCTTGCCAGTAGCTTCTCCTTGCATCACCCGTTCTGACCCGCGCCTCAATTCGTACTTTGCAGCCCTCCACCGGAGTTCCCCAACCTCACCCGAACCGCCGTCCGCCGGAGATAGTGTCGCCGTCGATGTGGTGCTCCCCGTTGGACGAGTCCACCGCCCACCGATGCGGAAGAAGACACTGAAGCGCTTGGTACCCTCCGTTTCTCCTAACTCGCCGTGGTTCGACGCCGGCGTCCACAGCCGTCTTCGGGCGCCGGCGAGCTTTCAAACCTGACATGCGGGCCCCGCGTGTCAGCCTCTGTTTTATTTCCCCGAACCGTTTTCTGTTGGCGCCTTCGGGCAAAATACGTTTTCTCCTCGCGCTTGCGCATTCCCAGCCGAAGCGTTTTCTGTTTTCTCAGTTAAAACCCTGGAACTTTTCTGTTTCATTACAGAAAGGTCCCTGGACAGAAACCTTTATAACTTTTTAATGAAAGGGTATTTTTGAGTGATTCTTTTTCTGTCAATCTCCAAATTTTGTCTAGTTTTTTATGGGATTTATTTGAAAAATATTTGGCAAAGTTTCTGTGCATGTGTTGGTTTTCACGTTAGTACCCCGTTTCGTGATTGCCGTAGGTTCCGGGAGAGGGGACGTAGCCGCGAACTTCGCCGAGCTAGACTCCGACTTCTCCGAACCAGGCAAGCATGTTTGAACATTTGATATGGCAGATGTTTTGCATGTTCATGTGAAAGTTTGTGCGTGGCATATGAGTGTCGGTAAATACCTCGTTGCTTGTAAGGCAACGACCCGGTTGTTCCGAAGTTGCGATGACCTCCGATGAGAGGTGGCCTAATCATGTAGTGACATGAAGGGCAGCAAGGTGGTACTGTTGTAGCATGCCAGCCTTGCGTCCTCCGACTTTCTTCGACGTTAACGTGGTTGGAGCCACGTTATCGATCTTTTCCCGCATGTTCCAAAGTTGCGATGACCTCTGATGAGAGGTGGCCTAATCATGTGGTGACATGAAGGGCAGCAAGGTGGTACTGTTGTAGCATGCCAGCCTTGTGTCATCCGACTTTTTCCGACGTTAACATGGTTGGAGCCGTGTTATCGTCCCTTCCCCTTTCCGTGCTACCACATGTCTCATTGCCAGGATACGGTTTAGTAAGTTGGTAACCTCTTTCCGTGTACACACCAAACAGAGAGGCCGGGATGATGGTACCTTGGCCCAGGATTAAAGCCAGTCATTCGGTCAGGGGGCATGGGTGTTTCCGGTTGGGACTGAGAGGGGGGGCACCCCCTTATAGCGCGCGTATAGAAATTTGATCCCATGCTACGCGAGGTTGTAGCCTCCCCGACTCAGGGTTTTTCCTGAATGTTGCCGATGGTGATCCCTGGCTTCGGATGGTTAAATTGGGTGTGTACTGGTTAGACGTGTTCCTTCCAGAACACCGTAGACGGAACTAGTCCCCGTGACTACTGAAATCCGTTGGCTGTGGTTAAGTACAAACTCTGCAGAGTCAATTCTTTCCAAATCATCGTATCCATGATCAGTAATGTAGACTTTACATCCAAATCTATCCGTGTGAAAATCTTGCCCCCGGTGAACAAGCTCAAGTGGTAAATTCAATTTTATTGTTATTCCTATGGATGGACTAACATTATATTTGTCTCGTGCTTGTGATAAGTTATATTCCCGAATTATTGTATTGTTGTGATACAATATAAGCCCTTTATGAGACGTCGCGCAGACGTCCGACTGTGGCGTGTACTCGTTTCTCACTTTCGATATAAGCCCTTTATGTGATGTCGCTCAGACGTCCGACTGCGGCATGCACTGTCTTTACTTTCTGTTATAAGCCCTTTATGTGGTGTCGCCCCGACGCCCGACTGTGGCATTATTGTTCCGCATTTTCCGCTCGAGGAGTCTTTCAGACACTCGTTTGGCACCTGTATTATTATTCCGCATTTTCCCCTCGAGGGGTCTTTCAGACACTCGTTTGGCACCTGTATTATTATTCCGCATTTTCCGCTCGAGGAGTCTTTCAGACACTCGTTTGGCACCTGTATTATTATTCCGCATTTTCCTCTCGAGGAGTCTTTCAGACACTCGTTTGGCACCAGTATTACTATTCTGCAGTTTCCGCTCGAGGCGTCATTCAGACCCTCGCTTGGCACCCAGTATTTATTATCTCTGTGTCTGATCGCACTGGTTAACTTATTCATGTGCTTCATGTTTGCATTTGTTATACCTTATGTCCGAACTGTCTTGCGAGTACTTTCATAGTACTCACCTGGCTTGTTGATTTGGCCAGATGTTGACGAAGGCGATCTCTTGGATGAAGAGTTTGATAGCGCGTCCGACGCCTAGAGGAGTCCCAGTCAGTCCTGCGCGATCCCGGATATTGGTCACTTGTATCGTTTACGCTTCCGCCACCCGCAATAAGTATTCTCGGGCCTCACTCCGACGCTCGAAGAGTTGTAGTATTCTGGAATCATGTCACTCGCTTCGCGATGATATTTCCACCACCGTTTTTATCGTGAGTTAGTAGTTTGCCACCCGATCCGCCGCGTTGTTTTATCGGCGTGCATGTAATAAATTGTTGGGCAGTCCCTGCTCAACTTTGTATTATATTTACTACTCCTGGTATTTTTCTTCTGTGACCAATGTATTGTCTATCAGTGAGAAGGAATTCTTCCTCACTGGTCCGTAACAGGGATTGGTTTCTCAATAATTATTTTATTGAAAAACCGGTCGTGACATGATGTGCCTCTGATTACTCCTTTTGATGAAATACCAATTGGCATTCATCTTAGCGATGAGATAGCACAAAAGGAGGGTGAGTTTCTTGCATTAAGAGAGCTATCAAAGAGTGATGCAACCACCATGCATGATGCCTGACCACTCCTCTGTACCTGTGGATTTGTCAATATTGGACAAACCCCAAATTGCATATTCTAAGATCGATCTTGATGATATATGGGCTGATTTTCTGTAGGCTCTCCATAGACCTCCTTTGGAGAGTAAATTGCAAAGTCTTATAGATGATAACAACCTTGATATTGAATTTCCAAATTTGGATACTAACATTCCTAGGTACACTGAAGAAGAAGAAGGTTATGATTTCCTTATAGCTCCATATCCTTTCGGTTACAAAAATATTGTCAAATTGTAGCTACTAACCTTGCAGGCATCTCCACTAAACCGGATGCATCGGTACTCGCCAAGAAGCGAGTACGCATTTACATATATGATGCCGATGCACTAGAAGCGAGTACGTCTCCAACTGAGCCCTACTATGAGGTGCTCCAAACCTCGCCCGGAGTCTGGTCTAACACTCGGAGGTCGACATCCCTTGGGATCCGGGTGGATGAATTAACGGAGCACCGAAGCCTACCTATATGGCTATAAAGAAAGCACTTCTGGGAGGTACCACGAAAGTCTGTAGGTGTCTTTCTTAGTTTTGTGTCTTGACTCTAATTGCATTCATGTTTGCATTATACTTTTATTTTTGTTTTGAGTAGTTGCTATTTGAGTTGGTTTCAGAATAGTTTTCATTGGTAAAATTTATAGCCTGTCAGTAGCCTGCATTTTGTTGCATACCTTCTATCATTTTTATAACATTGCTATGTGCCTAACATGAGGAGGAAGCATGAAATTTTTGTGAAGTTCTGCAACTCCAGGAGAAAAGACGACATAGTATACGACTGCCCCGGTTGTACGGATGCTCGTATGAGCTCGTACGCGTGGTCATTTCACCTAGCAGCCACAGACGAGCATTTCCACTGAGCAAAAGATGGCGTACCATGCGAGCGCTCGCACTTGTATGTGCGCCTGTATGCCAAGACCACCCTAACAAGAGAACCTCCAGAGAAAATGAAGGTGTTCTATACGAGTGCTTGTGCTCATACGAGCGGCCGTATGAGAGGGTGACACCAGGCATTGACTTCCAGAATGAACGAAGGCGTTCTAGACGACCACAACCGGTTGTTTGAGCGCCCGTATGAAGGCAATACCACCTCCATTTGATGTTTTCGACGCCTGACGTCAACAGTTGTTTTCTAACCGATTGCTTTATAATTACTATTAGTTACCTTTGATACTATGTAACCAATAGTTCTTTGTAGCAACTACGTTTTCTTTTATTTCTCTTTGCCGGTTGCGTATACGAACTCCGTTCGTATATTGAATTGATGTTTTTATTTCATGTGTTATTTTCGTAGGGGCTTGGACCTTACGTGGTGACGTGAACGGTATGGTGTGAACCATATAAAAGACTCACACAAGCCAGTTGGTTGCTTCAACATGATGAAATTCAACAACAAGTGCCCGGTAATGTTTTCCAAAATGAACCTAGCTCAAATAAAAGCTACTTAGTATCGAGTTTCTCACCTTAAATGAGGATCTCTCTTTCAACTAGGCACTTAGGAGTAGCACACTCGTATTTGTATTTTGTCTCTCATGCACTTCATCCCAACCTAGGAGGTCACACCTTCTAGAACTAGTTTATCATCTTAAGCGAGGTGCTTAGGTAGATGAACCTATCTTGATGAGACAAATATGTTTATCACTTGTGATGCTAATCCCTTTCGCTACAATTTTTTTAAGAAAACCACAAAAACACAAAAAAAATTTGCTTTGCTTTCAGTTTGTATATAGCAGGTTCTATTAGAGGGCGGGCACCGGGGCACAACATGGAGATCAATTGAAGCAAGGTCCATGCCTATTAGAAGAGAGGTCATATGTGCCTCAACTTTAAAGTGTCTAACCCTTTGCTTAACTAAGCTTAGGGGAGGTAACCACTTCTCACGCTCTCTTTTAATAACTGCATTTTCTTTTCACTTTCGTAATATCCCTTAGTTTAGTATTGCAAAGTTCTAAGTGTGGGGAGGTTACTTTTGCTAGTCTAGTACCTTCCGCAATGCTCTTTATCGTATGGTTTTTATGCATTAATGTGTCCCACTGTTTTGACATGCTCGCTTTGCATTTGTTTGACTTAGCATGTGGCAATCTTGTTATCTTCTGAAAAACATTGCCATGTTCTTTTATCAAAAAACCAATAAAGGAGTCCTTTGAACTGTTCCCCTTCTTTCGCCTAAGTACATAAGTTGGGGACTCTAGTGGTGGCTTGATTAGAGACTGAATTATTGTAGAGACTTTTTGCCGAGGAACGCAACATCTTTGGTTGATCCAGGACGTGCAACGATGGCGGTGTCCTAGGCTAGTGCGTCCTAGCCCAGCCGGGCTAAAGTATGGGCCATACTACCAGCCCAGTGAGGAAGCAAGACTCCGGAGGCCCTCGAAGTGTGGCGACCGTAGATTTGGCATGTCCTTCAAGCATATTTAGATTCGGCATGTGAATCCTTAGATGGAAACCGACCATGTGTAACCCTATATACCCCCTGGTGCCTATATAAACTAGGAGGTTTAGTCCATAGAGGCAAATCCATCCATACACCCATTCATCATACCCCTAGGGTTTAGACCACAACTTATGATCCCGAGGGAGACCAACTCCATACTTTGATACCTTCATAATATAAACAAGAGCACGACATATGGTTTTACCTCCATAGAGAGGGTCCGAACCTGGGTAAATCGCTTGTGTGTTTTTCTCCTGTTACCCATCAATCCGATCTAACAGCTCGGGCGCCCTACCCGAAATCTGCCGGTTTGGACACCGGCGTTGGTGCTTTCATTGAGAGCTCGCTGTTGGATCACCTGGGGTCAATAGCTTGTTTACAGATTGATAACAACATCAGCTGTGGTGAGATCTTCATCCTCGGCCAGCTTTTCGCTTTCGGCAGCATCGTTTTGCATGCCGATCTCACCGGCCATCTAGGTCGTGTGCATAATTTCGCTCTGAACCAAGTCATTATGTTCGGAAGCCTGGAGTACACCATGGACGCTCGAGGAGATCTGGTCCTTTCGGGGTGGACCTCGGACTAGTACAGAACCCTCGGGCGCCATGGCTCTGAAGCCGGATTACGATGGGGACCTCGGATCCGCCCTCGCCCCCAAGTCGACCATGGAGATAGATCTGGTGGTCAGCACGTCCAGTGTAAACACTGAGCCCTTGGATGCCTCGGTGCCAAGCTTGTCTTTGGACACGGCAACGCCGATCGCTCCACCAGACGCAGTAACTGTTCCCGCCACACAGGGATCAACCCCGGACGAACAAGAGGCCGGCGCCACATCAATTGGCTCGAATAAATTGTTCCAGATCAGCCTGGCCTACGCCCATGCCCTATATACCGAAGAAATCTTGCAAATCAATGATGTGCTGGATCGAATCCAAAACATGGCAATTTCATCTGCCATCTATGATCAGATCGGATGTAAAGCCGATGATCGGGAAATTTTTATCCTACCCACCACCCACCTAGTCGCCACGGTCTAGGATCTGACTGATACACTCGACTACGGCTCCGACGAGGCCGCCGACATGGATGAAGACATCGGTGATGATTCTGGAGTAGAACCACTCATGGACATACCCTATACAGGGAAGTGGGCCGCCACGTCCACCTACGACGCCTACATGGTCAATACTCCGAAGGACAAGTCTAAGGAGAAACCGAACAAAAACCCTAAGCGACACCGCTCTAAGAAGCGATCTAAGGGCCACAACGGAAGAAGGAGTATGACCAGCACTTTAGAAGCCGTCGATGACAGTGCTTCCCCCAAAGCCAACGAGAATCTGCGGGAGGACAATCAAGCCTCACTAGCCCAACATAACGGGCCCGCCGAAACACCCGAGGATGTCAACCTCGATGACACGGGCACCCACAATGACAGGTAAGACAAAGACTATGAGTCCGAAGACGATGTAAGCCTCGGACCCGAAGACTTCGTCGTACCCATGAACCCGTCGGAACAAGCACGGTTCTAACAACAGCTAACTGCGATCGCGCGAAGTATGAAAAGAAGCAGCAGGAGCTGTATACCTATGAGAATGTGCTCAATGACAAATGGCTAAAAATTCTTACGCTTGAACTAGACCTCGAATACTAAGGCGCGACCCCTAAATCGTCATCGAAGAGGCGGCTGTTACCTGACTTCGACAACGAGGCCGCGAATAACAAGCCACTCGTGCACGGCCATGTAGGCCAAGCTGACCGACCCCCTAGAGGGCGAGATCAGGCAATAGGGGCACCTAACGCACCCCCTACCAAAACCCGCCCTCATGGCAAGACTGAGATCGAGTAGCCCGAGACCTTTGACCTGCGTGACAAACTACAAGCAAACAAAGATCCTTCCGGTTCCATCTACAGGTCACAAAGCCGCGCACCTACCGGTCTGGACGGCTATGACGCTTGGCTGGACAGGCACAAGAGGACTCGGGAACAAGTTCGAGCTAGAGCAATGGCTCATGCTCAACCTGACGCGTCTCGTTTTCTAGGGCCCACACATCCTTTATGTTCTACTGATGAAGTCATGGAACACCAGTTCCCGGAGGGGTTCAAACCCATCAACATCGATCAGTACGATGGGACAACTAACCCGGCTGTCTGGATAGAGGATTTCCTAAAATACCTACCCCTCAAACTCAAGGGACCAGCAAGGCATTGGCTCCATAGCCTGCCTAGATATTCCATAGGAAGCAGGGAGGAGCTCGAGGAGGCTTTTCGGGCCAATTTCCAGGGTACCTATGTTTGGCCCCCGGATGCCGATGACCTCAACCATGTGGTCCAAAAAGAGGGCGAATCAGCTCGGAACTTCTGGAATCGGTTCTTAACTTAAAAGAATCAAATCTTTGACTGCCCCGACGCCGAGGCAATCACTGCTTTTAAGTACAACATCCGTGATGAATGACTCCCCGTCAGCTCGGACAGGACAAGCGGAGAACCATGTCGGCCCTTACCTCTTTGATGACCCGCTTTTGTATGGGCAAGGACAGTTGGCTGTCTCACAGCTGTCGAGACCCCGATCCTAAGTCACACCGATCTAGCATGTAACACATCATATCACTTTGGGGCCTCACGCACAATATTTCCACGGCTACAACCTTACCTTGGTCGGTACCGTTTGCGGCTTTTGGCTCATGTATATGATTGCGTCGCTAGCACCCATATGACAGAGAACCTGGGCCGACATGACTAGTGATAAACCAAGGTGGCACAAACATACAGGGACAGGCATACGTAACCCAACAATGCACGTGTCAGTCATCAATGTGTGCAACCGAGTCGTAGCAAGCTACAAGGACTCCAGTAAAACATCGCGTGACATTTCCCCGAAGGGAGATACATAGGAGCAAAGAAGGATACAAGCCGATCAATCCATGTGTTCCTGAGCATTAGCAAACTACCATGGCTCAGTGTCCAATCTCACACATACCAGTGCATTTCAAAACATACACACAATATGCACGATATGTGTAAATACGGCATGGCATCACAACATAACTCTACAACTCAAAGTATTTATTTAAAAGGCTCCGAAGAGCCATACATAACATGATATTACAAACAAGGGTCACACATCATACAAAGCATACAAGCAACGGAAGCATAACATGTCTGAGTACAGACAACTACAAATGAGAAAGGCTAAGAAGCTTGAATATCTACAAGACCCTCCCAAGGGTACAAGATCGTAGCTGGGGAAAAAGCTACTCGTCGAAGTCCGCGTGGAACTACTAGTGAGACCAAAGTCTCCTCTGCAAAACATAAATTAAGCAAACATGAGTACAAAGGTAGCCAGCAAGACTAACATCAGAACTATCTACTTATGCATTAGTATCAAGAAGGGTGTTGTGGGGTTTAGCTACAACAAGCAAGCTTTGACTCAGTGGCTATCCTGAACTACGACTACCAGTAATTTCTTTGAGGTGAGAAGGCGCACACGAGTCCACTAGTCACCACAACAATACACCACTATGGATTCTCTCATGTCTCCCTACAAGAAGGCCATCCATAGCACTCACACTTATCTTGCGCATTTTAGAGTATCCACTTCAAGTTATATATGAACCATATAAGTCTCCAAGTAGTCCATATTCGAGGGCGTGTCTATTCGAATAGATCACTTAATTTACCATATAGGGGTGTACTTATTCACACATGCTCTCACCACTTACCACCATATACAAGTCATGTATCTCGGCAACCTTCTAGCAGAAGCCTGACGAGGGTGTCGGCCACAACCTGACTAACCACGCAAGACTCTAGTCCAGGTTTATCGCTTATCTAAGGCTGAACCCGCAAGGGAAGTCTGGCTGAAATTTCCATTATGGCCCCAAACAATTTGTGCAGGGTTCACAAGCCCACCTCGCCGGGTGGAACTACGCTTGGTACACCGGGCCATGGTGCCTAGTTAGTCCCAATCCCACCAGTACCAGGGTGCCACTTGGTAGACAAATAGCACGACCTACAAACACCAGAAACTAGTTGCAACTCCTGGACAAAGATCAAGGTGATTAATAAGCCGAGAGGGGTCATATTTTAGGGCCCAATGTGTGGTAGTAGCTAGTCTTGGATAACATACACAGAACCCAGTTCCTAAAGATGGTCACAACGAGACAACCCATCATGTACTCCTACATGGCCTCTCATCACTACCTTTACGAAAACGTGTTTATACACTTAGCTCTCAACATGAGAACATGATCACAACATTCCAATTCATTCCCAGATGAATCAGACCCGACACAACTCTAAGTAATGGCAAGCATGGCATGGATGAAGTCACAACATGGCTCAAGCAACTCCTAACCATGCTAGGAATGTTTAGCTATTTACTGTGACAATGACTGGTCATGCAAAGCAATGGCGTTTAGCTACCGCAATAAGTAACAGTTGAATCATTGTTTTCCTAATGTACTAAAAGAGAGCAGGGGCGAGAGAGTGGGATGTATTAAATGACCAAGGGGGTTTGCTTGCCTGGAATATAAACACGGTAGCACTGCTCCTCAAATAGATGCCCCGTGCCACTCGCAGCAGTGGAACCTATCGAGAAGGGCAGTATCGAAGAGGCAATCAATTCACAATGTATGGAACAATATGATGCATGATCATGGAATGGAGATATGATGTGGTTTGAGATAATGCACCTAACAATGATTTAAATGAAGCCCATGTGAACCAAGGGTTCAAATGCAAACTCCATATTAAGCATTTTAAATGCCAATTAGTTTTTTCACTTATACAGTAGGTATAAGTTGGTTTGTCATGCATGAAAATGGTACAGATGGATAGATTGAAGTTTTATGATAATTTTTCATATATACACAGGGAAGAGAGGGGAAATGCGACGGCGCTCATAGGGGGGTCGTTGAGCAGCTCAGCGTGCTCGTGGACGACTTGGGGGTGCATGAGGAAGATGACGATGGTGCCGGCGATGCAGTTCTTCTGGACATACATGGCTCTACGGGGACGTAGCCAGAGACGGGGTTCATGACAGCACGAGGCGGCATGGGAAGTACAGTGGGCGCGGTGGTTCATGACGGCGAGCTTGCGGGCGTCTCGACCATGGCGGTGGAGAGCAAGGGAGAGGATGAAGGGGCGAATGGAGAGGTGGGTTCGATCTAGATGCCTATGGGGAGCCTATCCACCCGTCCAGGTAGGAAGATGAGAAGGAGGTGGCCTGTGAGCGAGCTCGCGCGCGCCGGGCATGTGCACTGCATTTGACTGGCGCAAGGTCAGGGACGACTGGCACTTGGGCCAGATGGTCGCACAGTGCCAGGCCACCAGGTAAGCTCTCTCTCTCTCTCTCTCTTCCTATTTCCTTTCCGTTTTTCTATTTTGCCTTTTTGTTTATATTTAGTTTAGGCACTAAATCAATTTACACAAATTTGTAACTTTTTGTGGGCACACATTGGAATATTTCATAGGCCCTCTCCAAGTTTCAAATGATTTGGAGATTTTAAAATGTATATAGCATTTTAAATGGCTCCAATTCAAATACCATATGCATTAATTCAAGCCCATTTTTGTCCTGCAAAAATATGCACCATTTATGGTTAGGGTTTTCACCTTTTTCCCTAAATCATGACCATTATTGGAGGGCATTTTGGGTTCATTGAAATTATTTGGTTGAACCTAGGTTGTTTAATGAGGTGCTAAGGTTTGATCATTTCCCCCACTTCAAGTTCAAATGAATTTAAACATGATGCAAGCAAGAAATAGCTAGCCTAGGTCATTACCAGAAGCTAGGGATGTGACAACTTGCCCCCACTCAAAAGAATCTCGTCCCGAGATTCAGAAGGCGTCGAAAAGAAAGTGGGGTACTCTAGTCGATGATGATCCTCTCATTACCAAGTAGCTTCTCTCTCGGAATGATGAGACCATTGAACCTTGAGAAACCTAATGTTCTGACGGCGGGTGCTACGCTCTGCTTGATCAAGAATACGAACAGGGTACTCTCGATATGAGAGGTTATCTTGGAGATCAAGCATTTTGTGGCCCACTCCACGGATGTGATCCCAGAAGTAACGCCTGAGTTGAGAAACGTGGAAGACATCCTGGACTTGGGAAAGATGTGGGGGTAGTTCCAACTAGTAGGCAACCTCTCCTCGTTCAGCGAGAATGTGAAAAGGACCAATGTAACGAGGAGCCAACTTGCCCTTCATACCGAAACGATGGGTACCCTTCAGTGGGGTAACCCGAAGGTAAGCCTTCTCGTAAAACTCATTGGTTACTTCCTTACGAAGATGGTCATACTGGCTCTTCTGACGAGATTGGGTTGTCTTCAAATTCTCACGAGTAATGCGAACTTGCTCTTCTGCCTCCTGGATCATATCGGCTCCAAAGAATTGTCTTTCTCTGTTTTCTGACTAGTTCAAAGGTGTTCGACATCTTCGTCCAGAAAGAATCTCGAAGGGTGCTTTCTTAAGACTGGATTGGTAGCTATTGTCATAAGCAAACTCGGCGAAAGGAAGACACTTCTCCCAGTCCATACTGAATGAGATAACGCAAGCTCTAAGCATGTCTTCGAGAATCTAGTTGACCCTTTCCACTTGACCACTCGACTGAGGGTGGAAAGAAGTACTGATGGAAAGGTGGGTTCCCATTGCTGTCTGAAAACCTCCCAAAATTGAGAGGTGAAAAGACTTCCACGGTCAGAATTGATCTCTAGTGGAACACCATGAAGTGAGACTATTTGAGAAATATATAAGTTAGCCAGCTGACTAGAAGTGATACTCTCTCGAACAGGAAGGAAATGAGCCACTTTGGAAAGACGACCAGTGACTACGAAGATAGCATTATTCCCTTTCTTGGTCCTGGGAAAGCCGGTGATAAAGTCCATACCAACTTTGTCCCATTTCCATTCGGGAATAGCTAAAGGCTGAAGGGTGCCATCAGGCCTCTGATGTTCTGCCTAAACGCGACGACAAACATCATTGTTAGCAATGAACTCAGCGATTTCTCTCTTCATCCTAGTCCACCAGAACCTCTGGCATAGGTCCTGATACATCTTAGTACTACTAGGATGAATCGTGAGAGGGGATTCATGAGCCTCCTTAAGGATCAACTATCGTAGATTGATACGTCTCCAACATATCTATAATTTATGAAGTATTCATGCAATGTTTACAATAATTTTATATGATTTTGGTATGATTTGATTAGAACTAACCCGGACTGAAGTTGTTTTCAGCAGAACTACCGTGGTGTTGTTTTTGTGCAGAAATGACAGTTCTCAGAATGCGATGAAAATCAATGGAGAATTTTTCTAGAAAATATAAAAAATACCGGAACAAAGAGTTACCGGAGGGGAGGCCCATGGGCCCCACAAGGGTGGAGGGCGCGCCCACCCCCCTAGGGCACGCCCCTGTGCCCCGTGGACTTCCCGTGGGCCCCCCCTGACTTGTTCTCGATGCCAACCTCTCCTATAAATACCCAAACCTCCAAAAAATAACCTAGATCGAAAGTTCCGCCGCCACAAGCCTCTGTAGCCACGAGAAATCAATCTAGGCCCTCTCTGGCACCCTGTCGGAGGGGGCCATCATCACCGGAGGCCATGGAGGAGGATACCGGAGGGGCCATCATCGCCATGAAGGCCAAGGACTAGAGGGAGAACCTCTCCCCATCTAGTGGGAAGGCCATGTAGGAGGAAGCATAAGGGGGAGAACCTCTCCTCCTCTCTCTCGGTGGCTCCAGAGTGCCATCGGGAGGGGAATCATCGCCGCGGTGATCGTCTTCATCAACATCACCATCATCATCACCATCCTCATCTCTTTTACGCGGTCCACTCTCCCGCACCCCGCTGTAATCCCTAATTGAACATGGTGCTTTATGCCACATATTATGACCCCATGATGTGTTGCCATCCTATGATGTTTTGAGTAGATATCCTTTGTCTTTGGGTTAATTGATGATCTAGATTGGTATGAGTTGTATGTTTTATTTTGGTGTTCTCCTATTGTGCCCTCCGTGTCGCGCAAGCGTGAGGGATTCCCACTGTAGGGTGTTGCAATACGTTCATGATTCGCTTATAGTGGGTTGCTTGAGTGACAGAAGCATAAACCCGAGTAAGGGGGTTGTTGCGTATGGGATAAAGGGGACTTGATGCTTTAATGCTATGGTTGGGTTTTACCTTAATGATCTTTAGTAGTTGCGGATGCTTGCTAGAGTTCCAATCATAAGTGCATATGATCTAAGAAGAGAAAGTATGTTAGCTTATGCCTCTCCCTCATATGAAATTGCAATGATGATTACCGGTCTTATTAACAATTGCCTAGGACAATTGCGCACACCGATCCATCATTATTCCAGACTCGCTATTTATAATATTTAGAAATATATTCTAAATTTATGATAACAACACCTATTTTTATATTTTAGCTCTCCGATACCATGCAAAATTATCCTCTTCATACCCACAACGTAGTTTTATTTCTCGTTTCTAGTTGGAAGCAAACGTTCGGTGTACGTAGAGTCGTATCAGTGGCAGATAAGATTTGAGAGAATATTGATCTTACCTTTAGCTCCTTGTGGGTTCGACACTCCATACTTATCACTTCCACCTTTGGGAATTGCTACGATGATTCCCTGCACTTGGGGATTATCAAGCTCTTTTCTGGCGTCATTGCCGGGGAGCAATAGCGTGGGGTTGATATTTTCGTGTATGCTTGTTTGCTTTCTTCACTAAGTTGTTTTTGTTTTCCCTTTTTAGTTTTGCTTAGTTGTGGGTGAAACATAAAAAAAATTAGAAAGATTGAAAATACAAATTTTTTTACTTGCCTCTCATGCCTAAAAAGTTTTTCAATAAGAGAAGTGATTGGAAGGTTATGCATTGGAGAAGTGAGGGTCGACCTTGAACACTTGCGTTCATGCTGATGGAAACAATGTAAAAAAATTCATGGAAGTTTCTCTGAAAATAATTATCCCCTTGTATATATCCATTGTATTATAAAAATAATGTGCCAAGATTTGGTTTTAGGATGATTAGATTGCTTGTTTACTTTGTGCAGCACAGAAATAGAAACTTTGGCTGTAGCGCGTGAATTTACAGTTTTTACTGGAAAGTCAAATGGGTCTGAAACTGTTTGAAAATTACTTCTGTATAATTTTTTTAAATTTTCAAATTTATTTCATAATTTTTGGAGTTACAGAAGTATACTAAACTTCTATATTACTACAGACTGTCCTGTTTTTGACAGATTCTATTTTCTTTGTGTTGTTCGCTTATTTTGATGAATCTATGGGTAGTATCGGGGGGTATGAACCATGGTGAAGTTGGAATACAGTAGATATAGTTCTAATATTAAATTGGAATAAGTTTTCAACAGTATCTAAAGGTAGTGATTTTCTTTATTATACTAACGGATCTCACAAAGTTTTTGTTAAAGTTTTGTGTGGATGAAGTGTTCAAAGATCGAGTAGCTATCAATATGAGAAGAATAAAGAGAGGAAAGAGTTCAAGCTTGGGGATGCCCAAGGCACCCCAAGTAAATATTTCAAGTATACTCAAGCATGTAAGCTTGGGGATGCCCGGGTTTTTGTTTTGTTCACATGATTTGTGTCCTTTGCGTTTTTTCTTTTTCTTTAAGAACCATGCTAGTATGAGATGTCCCTTCATCTAGTTATAGAATGATTCATGTGCTTCACTTATATCCTTTGAGTATGACCTTATAGAATGCTCTTTGTGCTTCCCTTAAATCTTTTGAGTATGGTTTTATAGAATGCTTCGTGTGCTTCACTTATATATTTTGAGCTTGGATATTGGTTAGTCTGTATTAATTGTAGAATGCTCCATGAACTTCACTTATATCTTTTGGAGTATGAATAATACTATCATGTAAAGCGGGTTTGGAAGAGTGTCAACTTTAGGAATTAGTGATCCCACTATTCCGAATGAGAAGAATTTTTCTTATGTGGAGAGTAGAAAAAATTCTAAGCTTGTAGATAATGAAAAGAATGCTTTATGTGATGGTTATATTGTTGAATTCATTCATGATTCTACTGAAAATTATTATGAGGGAGGAATATATGCTTGTAGGAGTTGCAATAATATCAAGTTTCCTCTCTATGTGCTTAAAGTTTTGAAGTTATACTTGTTTTGCCTTCCTATGCTAGTTGATTCTTGTTCCTATAAATTATGTGCTCACAAAATCCCTAGGCATAGGAAGTGGGTTAGATTCAAATGTGCTAGTCATATTCTTCATTATGCTCTCTTTATGTTTCAATTCTTTTCTTTTATGTGAGCATCATTGAAATCATCATGCCTAGCTAAAAGGCATTAAAGAAAAGCGCTTGTTGGGAGACAACCCAATATTTACCCTTAATGTTTTTGTGTGCTTACATGATTAATATACTGTAGTAATCATGTTTTATAGCTTTTGTTTCAATAAAGTGCCAAGTAAGACCTTTGGGAAGACTTGGGTGAAAGTTAATGTGATCTTGCTGTAAAAAACAGAAACTTTGCTCTCACGAGATTAGCTGTCCTTTTTTACAGAAGAGTAATTTTGAGTTGATTCTTTTTGCAGAAGATTAATAGACGAATTCCTCACGTCCTCCAATTTATTTCATAATTTTTGGAGTAGCAGAAGTATGGTTGATGTTCAGATCATTACAGACTGTTCTGTTTCTGACAGATTCTGTTTTCATTGCATAGTTTGCTTCTTTCTAGTTTCTATGGCTTATATTTCTCAATATAAATTGTAGAAATGATATGGTACAGTAGGAATTGTGTGAGAACAATTATGAACCTTGTCTTTGACAGTACCAAAATGAATGGTTTACTCTTTATCATACTAACCTATCTCACGAAGTTCCGTTAAGTTTTGTGTGATTGAAGTTTTCAAGCTTTGGGTGAGATATTGATAAGAGGAGAATAAGGAGTGGAAAGAACCTAAGCTTGGGGATGCCCAAGGCACCCCAAGGTAATATTCAAGGAAGACTCAAGCGCCTAAGCTTGGGGATGCCCCGGAAGGCATCCCCTCTTTCGTCTTCAAAACTATCAGTATACCTTACTCGGAGCTATATTTTTATTTGTCACATGATATGTGTTTTGCTTGGAGCGTATTTTTAATTTTACTTGCAGTTTGAATAAAATCATTGGATCTGAAATCTTGAATGAAAAAGAATCCTCCCATGGCTAGTTAATTATTTGACTACTCAGTGTTCTTCATTTATATCTTTTGGAGCAGGTTGTCATTTACTCATGTGCTTCACGTATATCCTATGAGTAAATGGTTGAATGAATTGAATATCATAAATCTGAATTTATATATGTTTCATATGCTTATACCATGGGGAGTAATGACTTCACGCAGAATAAGTATAGGTAGTAAACTTATTGAAAGTTAGCAAACGCAGAATTGGTAACTTCAACAATTCATGAAAGAATATTGAAGGAAGAGAGATTTCACATATAAATATACTATCTTGGTCATCTTTTGTAATTGTGAGCACTCATTAAAATATGACATGCTAAAAGGTTGATGTTGGACAAGGAAGACAACTTAATGGGTTATGTTTTCCTATATCCGAAACGTTATATTGTCTTTGATCATCGAACATGTTGAGCTTGCCTTTCCCTTTCATGCTAGCCAAATTCTTTTCACCAAGTAGAAATACTACTTGTGCTTCCAAACATCCCTTAAACCAGTTTTGCCATGAGAGTCCACCATACCTACCTATGTATTGCGTAAGATCCTTCAAGTATGTTGTCATCGGTGCATGCAATAAAAATTGCTCTCTAAATATGTATGATCTATTAGTGCGAAGAAAATAAGCTTTATACGAACTTGTGATAGGGAAGAAATAAAAGCGACAGACTGCATAATAAAGGTCTCTATCACAAGCGGCAATATAAAGTGACGTTCTTTTGCATTAAGATTTTGTGCGTCCAACCATAAAAGAGCATGACAACCTCTGCTTCCCTCTGCGAAGGGCCTATCTTTTACTTTTATCTTCTACCCTTATACAAGAGTCATGGTGATCATCGCCTTTCCTTTTTACACTTTTTCCTTTGGCAAGCACTTTGTGTTGGAGCGATCCGGATATATATATCCACTTGGATGTAGGTTTTCATAAATTATTATTGTTGACATTACCCTCGAGGTAAAAAGTTGGGAGGCAAAACTATAAGCCCCTATCTTTCTCTGTGTCCGATTAAAACTTTGAACCCATAAATATCACATGAGTGTTAGCAATTGCGAAAGATTAAATGATAGTTGAGTATGTGGAGTTTTCTGAATCAAAGCTCTTACATAGACCCTTCCCAAAAATAAGATGAATTGCAATTGTTTGATGACTAAGAGCACAGTTTGTTAGTTTTCAAGAAAGTTTATGATCTATACTTTAACATGGGAATAGCTTGTTACTTGATCATGAGAAGTTTCATGAGTTGAGCTACTATTATGATATATAATGATGCTAGAAAAAGTGACTGGAACTATCATTGATCAAACTTATGCACTTGCTAGCATTCACACTTCATAAATTATTTCTTTTATCATTTACCTGCTCGAGGACGAGCATGAATTAAGCTTGGGGATGCTGATACGTCTCCAACGTATCGATAATTTATGAAGTATTCATGCCATGTTTACAATAGTTTTATATGATTTTGGTATGATTTGATTAGAACTAACCCGGACTGACGTTGTTTTCAGCAGAACTACCGTGGTGTTGTTTTTTGCAGAAATAAAAGTTCTCGGAATGCGATGAAAATCAACGGAGAATTTTTCTGGAAAATATAAAAAATACTGGAACGAAGAGTTACAGGAGGGGAGGCCCGTGGGCCCCATGAGGGTGGAGGGCGCGCCCACCCCCCTAGGGAGCCCCCTGTGCCTCGTGGACTTCCCATGGGGCCCCTGACTTGTTCTCGACGCTAACCTCTCCTATAAATACCCAAACCTTCAGAAAATAACCTAGATCAAAAGTTCCGCCGCCGCAAGCCTCTGTAGCCATGAGAAATCAATCTAGGCCCTCTCTGGCACCCTGCCGGAGGGGGCCATCATCACCGGAGGCCATGGAGGAGGATCCCGGAGGTGCCATCATCGCCATGAAGGCCAAGGACCAGAGGGAGAACCTCTCCCCATCTAGGGGGTGGCCATGGAGGAGGAAGCACAAGGGGGAGAACCTCTCTTCCTCTCTCTCGGTGGCGCCGGAGTGCCATCGGGAGGGGAATCATCGCCGCGGTGATCGTCTTCATCAACATCACCATCCTCATCTCTTTTACGCGGTCCACTCTCCCGCACCCCGCTGTAATCCCTACTTGAACATGGTGCTTTATGCCACATATTATGATCTAATGATGTGTTGCCATCCTATGATGTTTTGAGTAGATACCCTTTGTCTTTGGGTTGATTGATGATCTAGATTGGTATGAGTTGTATGTTTTATTTTGGTGTTGTCCTATTGTGCCCTCCGTGTCGCGCAAGCGTGAGGGATTGCCGCTGTAGGGTGTTGCAATACGTTCATGATTCTCTTATAGTGGGTTGCTTGAGTGATAGAAGCATAAACCCGAGTAAGGGGGTTGTTGCGTATGGGATAAAGGGGACTTGATGCTTTAATGCTATGGTTGGGTTTTACCTTAATGATCTTTAGTAGTTGCGGATGCTTGCTAGAGTTCCAATCATAAGTGCATATGATCCAAGCAGAGAAAGTATGTTAGCTTATGCCTCTCCCTCATATGAAATTGCAATGACGACTACTGGTCTTGTTAACAATTGCACAGGTCAATTCCGCACACCGATCCATCATTATTCCACACTCGCTATTTATAATATTTAGTAATATATTCTAACTTTATGACAACATCACCTACTTTTATATTTTAGCTCTCTGATACCATGCAAAATTATCCTCTTCATACCCACAACGTAGTTTTATTTCTCGTTTCTAGTTGGAAGCAAACGTTTGGTGTACGTAGAGTCGTATCAGTGGTAGATAGGACTTGAGAGAATATTGATCTTACCTTTAGCTCCGTGTGGGTTCGACACTCCATACTTATCACTTCCACCTTTGGGAATTGCTACGATGATTCCCTGCACTTGGGGATTATCAAGCTCTTTTCTGGCGCCATTGCCGGGGAGCAATAGCGTGGGGTTGATATTTTCGTGTATGCTTGTTTGCTTTCTTCACTAAGTTGTTTTTGTTTTCCCTTTTTAGTTTTGCTTAGTTGTGGGTGAAACATAAAAGAATCGACGAAAGGAGCCGAAGAAGTCTCCAGGACCCGGACATCCGGCCCCTAGTCCCGGGCATCCAGCCCCTGGAGCATCTACCACAGCCACCACCCAGCCGAAGCTATAGGGCATGGACATCCGGCCCAGGCCCCGGACATCCGGCCTGACCCCAGCCCGGACATCCGGCCCCAGCCCAGAGATCCGGCGCCCTTCACAAAATGTCACATCCCTAGTCTGGTATGCACTTAGGCTAGCTAGATATGCTTGCATCATGTCTAAATTTATTGAATTTTGAAATGGAGATGAACAAACCCTAGCACCAAATGAACTCAACTAGGGTCAAATTCAAATGTTTTCAATGAACCCAAAATGCCTTCAACAATGTTTGATAACTTTGGCAAGGCTTTGAGTCCAACCCAAAAATAGTGAACATTTTTGTAGAATATTTTGGGATCATTGGATTAAATCATAAAGTATTTGAATTTGGGCATTTAAACGCTATAATTATTCTAAATGTTTAGATTATTCTGAAATGATTTGAGGGCTGTTGGAAATAATTCAAAAGGTGCCCACAAATATTTTCAGGAGTTTTGGAAGTGATTTAGTATTTTTACTAAATCAAAACATAATAGCAAAAATAGAAAACAGAACAAAATAAGAAAAAGGGCAGAGAGAGTTACCTGGGTTGAGTTGCCTGGCGCTCCAGCCGGCCCAACACTGTGCAGCCCAGCCAGCACAGCAGCTTTTTCGACCTTCTGCCAGAAGGCGAGGCAGCTGCGTGGAGAGCGCACCGCGGAGCCGCGCCACCCCCTGCTTGCCACCTCCTGCCTCCCCCTCGCGTCTGGCGACGCCACGAACCCCCTCGGCCTCTCCCTCGAGCTCTCCCCCTCTCCCCTGGCTCTCTCCCTCGCTGTTCCCCACCTCACCAAAGCGCGCCGCCGCCACCGACGAGCTCCACCACGGCCACAGCCACTCCCTCGCTCCCTCTCCGCATCCCCGAGTTCCGTCTCCTCGCACTGAAGCTCTCCGCTGAGCCACGCATCGCCGGCAGCCCTGCAACGGCCTCACCAACCTCGTGTTCAACCTCGGGCACCCGAGCTCTTCGTCGTCGATTCGCGCCGTCAAGGACGTCCCCGAGCCCACTAACCTACTGCGCCGCCTCCCTGTGAGCTCCTGCTCCCAAACCCCTCTCTCCCCGCCGTCGAATCCCTCCTCTAGCCCCTGGCCACCGCGGCCGAAGCTCGCCGCCGCCGCACTTGTCGCCGTCGTCATTACGGAGGGCCAACGACGCGTCCGAGCACCTGGTCGAGCTCCTAGGGCCCCGTAGCTTCTGCTTGTGCTCTCCGTTCGCTTGGAATCGAGCTGCAGCCCCGCGCCCGCATCTAGCCGAGCTCCGGCCACCGCCATGGTTGCCGTGGCCATCGTCTCCGGCCACCCCGCAGCTTCCCGCGTGATCCCCTGGATGCGCGCGAGGATGGGCATCCCTCTGGTGCCTCCAGCGCGTCGAGCTGACCCTTGTAGCACCCTCCCGAGCAACTCCGGCGATCCTCCGCCGTCGGGTTTGGTCGCCAGCGTCCAACTCCGGTGGGATGACATGGCGTCATTAGCTTGAGGCTAATTACTGCGTTAATCTCGCCCTGTGCCACTATCAGACGGGCCCCACCCCCTAATTAACCACGGGGTAAACCTCTGTTAAGTTTTAACCTAACCACACTGGACCCCACACGTCAGTTGACCCGCTGACGTGGCCCTTGACCGGCCCTACCCGTCAGTGACCAAGCCAGCACGGTGATACTGACCAGTGGGACCCACTGGTCAGGTTTGACCCAGGGCAGCCCTGTTGACCTGCTGACGCAAGCATGACACAGTGCTGACGTAGTAAGTCATTTTCTGGATTAAATTTAATTCAGGAAATTCCAGAAAATAGTTAAAACTTCTAAAATCCATAGAAATTCAACCATAACCCCAAATGAAATAATTTATATATGAAAAATGATCAGAAAAATCCAATCTACCCATCTGTACCTTTTTCATGCATGTTAGAGCAACTTATAGCTACTGTTTAGGACAAATCATGTAAATGGCATTTGAATTTCCACATATGGAGTTTGAATTTGAATCTTGGATTCAAACCAACTTCATTTAACCTGTTGCTAGTTGCATTAGCCCAAATCACTGCATATTGACATGTCATGATCATGCATCATATTGTGCATTGCATAGATCGTGTTTCTTCTCTGTTTGCCGGTGTTGTCCCCTCTCGATAGACGTGGTTCCGACAATGAGTTCGATGACACTGATGAAGAGCTATATGATCTTCGGAAGTGCCAGGCAAGCAAAACCCCCTTGTTCATTCCGATACAATCCCACTCTCTCACTCCTGCTCTCTTTTACTGCTTTAGGACAACAACGATTCATCTGTTACTTGCTGCGGTAGTTGAACCCCTTATCCTCTGCATGACCTGTCATTGCCACAGTAAATAGATGAAACCCACTAGCATGAGTAGGAGTTGTTTGAGCCCTGATGTGCCTACTCATTCATGCTTGTTTGTCATGCCTGCTACTGCTTAGAGTTGAGTCGGGTCTGATTCATCGGGGATGAGTTGGAATGGTGATGAACATGTCCTACTGTTGAGAGCTAAGTGTGTGAACACGATTTGGTAAAGGTAGCGGTGAGAGGCCATGTAGGAGTACATGGTGGGTTGTCTCATTGCAGCCGTCCTCAGGAACTGAGTTCTGTGTTTGTGATCCATGAACAGTTACTACCACACATTGGAATGCTTAAGTGCCCCTCTCGACTTATTAATCAACTTGATCTCTGTCCAGGAGTTGCAACTAGTTTCTGGTGTTTATAGGTTGTGTTAGTAGTCTACCAAGTGGTACCCGGTACAGGTGGGCTTGGGACAGACTAGGCACCGTGGCACGGTGTACCAAGCGTAGATCCATCCGTCGAGGTGGGCTTGGGAACCCTGCACACATCGTTTGGGGCCGTGAGCGACACCCCGGCCGGATCTCCTTGCGGATGGAACCCGAATAGGCGATAAACCTGGACGAGAGACTTGTGTGGTTAGTCAGGTCGTGGCCGACTCCCTCGCCAGGCTTCCGCTTGAAGGTTGCCGAGGTACACGACGTGTACATGGTGGTAAGTGGCGAGAGCGTGTGTGACGAAGTACACCCCTGCAGGGTTAATATGATCTATTCGAATAGCCGTGTCCGCGGTAAAGGACTTCTGGGTTGCCTATAACAGTTCATAGACAAGTGAAAGTGGATACTCTAAAATGCGCAAGATAAGCGTGAGTGCTATGGATGGCGTTCTCGTAGGGAGACGGGAGCGGATCCATAGTGGTGTATTGATATGGTGAATATGTGGACTCGTGTGCGCCACCTCAAAAGAGTTGCTTGCAGTCGTAGTTCAGGATAGCCACCGAGTCAAAGCTGGCTTGCTGCAGTTAAACTCCACCACCCCCTTTGTTGATACCGATGCATATGTAGATAGTTCTGATGTAAGTCTTGCTGGGTACATTTGTACTCACGTTTGCTTATTTTATGTTTTGCAGAGAGACGTCAGTCTCGCTAGTAGTTCCGTGTGGACTTCGACGTTTAGCTTGATACCTCAGCTACGATCTTGTGCCCTCGGCAGGATCTGGTAGATAGTCAGGCTTCTCAGCCTTTTTCATTTGTAGATGTCTGTACTCAGACATGTTAAGCTTCCGCATGTGCTTTGACTTGTATGCTCTGAATGTTGGGTCATGAGACCCATGTTTGTAATATCTGGCTCTTCGGAGCCTAATGAATAAATACTCTGAGTCGTAGAGTCTTGTTGTGATGCCATGTTGTATTTGCACATATCGAGCATATTGTGTGTATGATTGAAATGCTTGGTATGTGTGGGATCCGACAACCTAGTTGTTTATCCTTGGTAGCCTCTCTTATGGGGAAATGTAGTCTTGTGCTTCCATGAGCCATAGTAGTCCGCTACAGCCCGGTTCACCGGAGTCCTGCTAGCCCAGCACTACTGCTCTGGAACACTTGACTGGCCGGCATGTGATTCACTTCGTTCCTGTGTCTGTCCCTTCGGGGAAATGTCACGCGGTGACATCCGGAGTCCTGCCTAGCCTGCTACAGCCCGGGTTCCCGGAGTCCTGTTAGCCCAGTGCTACAGCCCGGATTCGCACGCTGCTGACCGACACGTTCGATGTTGATTCATGTATGCCTGTCCCCATACGTTAGTGCCGCTTTGGGTTCACGACTAGCCATGTCGGCCCGGGTTCTCTGTCATATGGATGCTAGCGACATTGTCATATACGTGAGCCAAAAGGCGCAAACGGTCCCGGGCCATGGTAAGGCGACACCCGTGGGAGTACCGTGCGTGAGGCCGCAAAGTGATATGAGGTGTTACAGGCTAGATCGGTGTGACTTGGAATCGGGGTCCCGACAGCTTTGGTATCAGAGCCTGACTTCCTGTAGGTTTACGAAGCCAAACTGGTCGAAGTTGAGTCTAGAAATGCTTTAGTTATATAAGGGAATTGATTGTGGAAGGGAACGTAAGGCTCTTTTTACTCCTTTACCTTATGCCCTCTACTCTGAGTCAACCTCTTCTCTTCTACGGGGATTAAGAACTAGGATTCTTGTCTTTCTATCAGGATCACGTGTTACTAATCCGTAGAATCTTAGGATTGATGGATTCAAGCCTCAGTTCAGTTTCTACTACTTCCATGTGTTGACAGTTGATCTCGGAACCTTGATACTGTGATGTTAAGTGGTTATGCCACCATTTTGCAGGATGTCTCAAACCCTTTTTGAGCATTTACAGTCGTAATGCTGTCCGAGTCATCCCAGGCTTCTAAATAATCTGACGCATTTGCAAATCCCTTCTTTCCGTTCTCGATGTTCCTTTGGGCCAGATTAACCACACTAATCGTTGAGTTGAGGTACTCTGCTGCCTTGACATATATGTTGGAGTTATTATTATGACCCTAGGTGTTTTAGAGGATCACCTAATAATCTAGCCATGTTTTGTGTTCCCAGTGTGATAATTTTGGCCACCTTTCTCGAAAGCATCCCGTGATGTTATTAGTTAGTAGGCATTCTATTTCTGGGTTCTTGAACCCAAGATTCACCCTACTTACCTCGTGTTGATAGTGTTGCTCGTACCTTTAGGATATTAGTAACCTTTGCGATAGTCCTCGAGGTCCGTGGTATATCCTTCTTCCAAATACCATGAACTGCTTACGGCAGAAGTTCTTGAACCAAAAGATCACAATAAGAGTGCTCTTGATGAGTCCTCCATTCTGAATTGTGAATCTGCCAGTCCTACCTTTCTGCATGGGTTATCCGGAAGAAATATGTTGAATTTGTTCTACATACTAATTCATGCATCCACAACTCAGAAAACATACGTTCCTTTGGGTTGTCCCTCTTTAGTTATTTTCTGGCCCTCGTCTATCAATTGATAGTCAGGAGTAATTGTGCATTTGTGTTATCGATGCCTATTATTCTTGTGGTCTGTCAAGCCATTCTAATCCGGAATGGCTAGGAGAAACAAACTCCAGCACCTCATCCATTTCTTGGACTGGTCAAAGTAGTTGTATTTCGCAGATCAAAATGCCAATCCAGCTTTTGATTCTGTTCTACCCTGAAGTATTGCCCTCTTGATGTTAGGAATGTCATGAGAATTGCACCAACTCTTATGAATTCTTGATGTAGTGATACTTTTCGCCATCATTATTCATTCCTCGGTCCCGTGTTGTCACAGCCGGAATACCGACAAGTGAACCGTGATGTGTGAAAACAATACTCTGGGCAACTCCATTGCTTGGTGGTTAATGGACAATACTCTCATTCTTAGCGTGCTGGTTATTGAATGATCATCCTAAGATTGATCGTGCTACCTAGTCCATATTTCCGGGTGCACTCATCGACCAATGAGTTAGGGTTGTGACAATCCCTCGCTCCTTGATCATACCGTCTTGCCCTGAAAAGCAAGATTGTTCTCGAGCTTAATAACATATCGGTGGTTCGTGATTTTCCGAATATCTTCTCGGAAGTATTACCAGGTTGTTACCTGACCGCTATGTTGAATTCGTGATCAAGTTTGTTTCCTGTAAACCACCCCTTCTCCAAGAATCCGTGTTGGATACCCCTGAGCTAGTTGGTCAACCTAAACAACAACTTGGAGAGTTGGAAGATAAAAGCTTGCCTGGCTTAGTTCTTTCCAAAGGATATCTCTTGTGTGTGTGTTTGTCGTAGAAAGATAATTTCTTCATCGATTGGTCCTCGTGATCAATTAATGGACCTATCATCTTAACCAAACTTTGATTTGAGTATGGGCTATTATCAAATCAAATCAGAACCAACGGTGTTCGTAATGTTGTCTTACTCGTGGTTGATTCCTCGAGCATACACCATTACATCTTTTGGGTCTGACCAATGCTATCACTTGTTCACATAATTATGGAATTCCATCTCCATGGAAACCTGGATGAATTGTTGTTGAGCCCATCAGCAACACTGCTACCTTCTCCATGACTCGTGTTGAACATCCAGCTAGTGTTGGAAACTTTTTGAAAGCATTTTCTTCGTGCTAGCTCATGAAGTATATGTTTGGATGAAAGAAGTGACTTCGTCTAAGCTCATGTGCATTAGTTGCAAGTTGCCGCCGTGAATTCGAGAAAGATTGTTTTTGCTTCCTCTGGAATCATCCCAAGTTAGTCACGCATATGTGCAAATTACTCTATGGTTTGATAGGTTCGCCGCCTCCATTCTATATGTGTTTCCTAGCACATCAAGCCACTAACTAATTTGTTCAAGGAGAAGAAGTTCCTTCATAAGAGCTAATCATATGACTTATGCAAGGACTTCGTTATCCGTGATGATGGTTCCCAACCAGAACTCGGTAGTGTTTTATTATAAGACTACCATGTGGTCGTGCTTGTCTAGGACAGTGTGTTCACAGGTGTGTAGCAGAACCAGCTCATGTTTTGGAGCTTACTATCGTAGTTCATCTCGCGAGAATCTCGCAACGTCATCTCGTCGATTTGTGTTGCAAACCTTCATTTTCTTCTAGACTCGATGAGTCTGGAATATCCTGTTACCAACTAGATCTGAATCTCAGGCAGATATGACGGTTGGAACTTTTCCAAGATTATGATGTAGGTCCCGACAAGGTTGATGTTCTGGCCGACACACCTAGCCGGAAGATCTATCATTGTAGTATCTTGATTGAGCTATTTAACCATCTTCTCCATGAGGATTTAGTGCAACTTATTCTAGAAGTTGATCCTCAGGGGTCCTTGTGCTCTCGGTTTCCTCGATTATGCTAGAACCATTCAACGGTGGAATCACTCTCGTTGAGTTATCCCTAGTTACCAGAATCATACCCAGCATTTGCATTTTGTTCCCAGCTTACACCTCAGTAATTACTTCTTAGGATCATCTTCAAAAGTGGTCCTACTATGGGTCCCATCCATCCCCGATGATAAGCAAATCATCCATTTCGTTGTCTTCAACAAGGTAGTTCACATCGTCCATTCTAGCCCGAGTGTGTTGTTCTCCCGAACTCCCTCGAACGATCGTTTGTGATTGCCTTAGGCTGGCATAAAGAGTTTCAATGATATTTATATCAAAAATAATTCTTTTTGCCACTTAAGGGAATAATTCTACGAGTCACCTTTCCTAAGGTGCCCCGTTATGGAGTCATGGCAATTAACTCCTCGCTGCTTTGGAACCCATGCACCATATTATCTAAGCGTGGGATTGTTGCCCACCAAATCAAACCTCATCGTTTGTTCTTCCATCCCTCTCGACGTGTTTTGTGTCTCAACTCGAGATGTTCCAACATCTCATTCCGCGAGTTGGTCTTGTATAGCTCGATCTTCGAGAAGATCAATCCTGTAGAGTTTCCCTCTCTTCCGTCATAATAGTTGGATGAAGCTCTCGAAAGAAAAGATGTCAAGATCAAGATGATGCAATGAATTAACATCTTCGAGAAGAACAATTGGATCGTGAAGATTATGTTAGTTTGCGTTCCCCTTTCATCTTACCCTACGCTTGAATCTCGGGACGAGATTTTTGTTTAGTGGGGGTGAGTTGTCACATCCCTAGTCTGGTATGCACTTAGGCTAGCTAGATATGCTTGCATCATGTCTAAATTTATTGAATTTTGAAATGGGGATGAACAAACCCTAGCACCAAATGAACTCAACTAGGGTCAAATTCAAATGTTTTCAATGAACCCAAAATGCCTTCAACAATGTTTGATAACTTTGGCAAGGCTTTGAGTCCAACCCAAAAATAGTGAACATTTTTGTAGAATATTTTGGGATCATTGGGTTAAATCATAAAGTATTTGAATTTGGGCATTTAAACGCTATAATTATTCTAAATGCTCAGATTATTCTGAAATGATTTGAGGGCTGTTGGAAATAATTCAAAAGGTGCCCACAAATATTTTCAGGAGTTTTGGAAGTGATTTAGTATTTTTACTAAATCAAAACATAATAGCAAAAATAGAAAACAGAACAAAATAAGAAAAAGGGCAGAGAGAGTTACCTGGGTTGACTTGCCTGGCACTCCAGCCGGCCCAACACTGTGCAGCCCAGCCAGCGCAGCAGCTTCTTCGACCTTCTGCCAGAAGGCGAGGCAGCTGCGTGGAGAGCGCACCGCGGAGCCGCGCCACCCCCTGCTTGCCACCTCCTGCCTCCCCCTCGCGTCTGGCGACGCCACGAACCCCCTCGGCCTCTCCCTCGAGCTCTCCCCCTCTCCCCTGGCTCTCTCCCTCGCTGTTCCCCACCTCACCAAAGCGCGCCGCCGCCACCGACGAGCTCCACCATGCCCACAGCCACTCCCTCGCTCCCTCTCCGCATCCCCGAGTTCCGTCTCCTCGCACTGAAGCTCTCCGCTGAGCCACGCATCGCCGGCAGCCCTGCAACGGCCTCACCAACCTCGTCTTCAACCTCGGGCACCCGAGCTCTTCGTCGTCGATTCGCGCTGTCAAGGACGTCCCCGAGCCCACTGACCTACTGCGCCGCCTCCTTGTGAGCTCCTGCTCCCAACCCCTCTCTCCCCGCCGTCGAATCCCTCCTCTAGCCCCCTGGCCACCGCGGCCGAAGCTCGCCGCCATCGCGCTTGTCGCCGTCGTCATTACGGAGGGCCAACGACGCGTCCGAGCGCCTGGTCGAGCTCCTAGGGCCCCGTAGCTTCTGCCTGTGCTCTCCGTTCGCTTGGAATCGAGCTGCAGCCCCGTGCCCGCATCTAGCCGAGCTCCGGCCACCGCCATGGTTGCCGTGGCCATCGTCTCCGGCCACCCCGCAGCTTCCCGCGTGATCCCCTGGATGCGCGCGAGGATGGGCATCCCTCTGGTGCCTCCAGCGCGTCGAGCTGACCCCTGTAGCACCGTCCCGAGCAACTCCGGCGATCCTCCGCCGTCGGGTTTGGTCGCCGGCGTCCAACTCCGGTGGGATGACATGGCGTCATTAGCTTGAGGCTAATTACTGCGTTAATCTCGCCCTGTGCCACTATTAGACGGGCCCCACCCCTAATTAACCACGGGGTAAACCCCTGTTAAGTTTTAACCTAACCACACTGGACCCCACACGTCAGTTGACCCGCTGACGTGGCCCTTGACCGGCCCTACCGTCAGTGACCAAGCCAGCACGGTGATACTGACCAGTGGGACCCACTGGTCAGGTTTGACCTAGGGCAGCCCTGTTGACCTGCTGACGCAAGCATGACATAGTGCTGACGTAGTAAGTCATTTTCTGGATTAAATTTAATTCAGGAAATTCCAGAAAATAGTTAAAACTTCTAAAATCCATAGAAATTCAACCATAACCCCAAATGAAATAATTTATATATGAAAAATGATCAGAAAAATCCAATCTATCCATCTATACCTTTTTCATGCATGTTAGAGCAACTTATAGCTACTGTTTAGGATAAATCATGTAAATGGCATTTGAATTTCCACATATGGAGTTTGAATTTGAATCTTGGATTCAAACCAACTTCATTTAACCTGTTGCTAGTTGCATTAGCCCAAATCACAACATATTGACATGTCATGATCATGCATCATATTGTGCATTGCATTGATCGTGTTTCTTCTCTGTTTGCCGGTGTTGTCCCCTCTCGATAGACGTGGTTCCGATGATGAGTTCGATGACAGTGATGAAGAGCTATATGATCTTCGGAAGTGCCAGGCAAGCAAAACCCCCTTGTTCATTCCGATACAATCCCACTCTCTCGCTCCTGCTCTCTTTTACTGCTTTAGGACAACAACGATTCATCTGTTACTTGCTGCGGTAGTTGAACCCCTTATCCTCTGCATGACCTGTCATTGCCACAGTAAATAGATGAAACCCACTAGCATGAGTAGGAGTTGTTTGAGCCCTGATGTGCCTACTCATTCATGCTTGTTTGTCATGCCTGCTACTGCTTAGAGTTGAGTCGGGTCTGATTCATCGGGGATGAGTTGGAATGGTGATGAACATGTCCTACTGTTGAGAGCTAAGTGTGTGAACACGATTTGGTAAAGGTAGCGGTGAGAGGCCATGTAGGAGTACATGGTGGGTTGTCTCATTGCAACCCTCCTAAGGAACTGAGTTCTGCGTTTGTGATCCATGAACAGTTACTACCACACATTGGAATGCTTAAGTGCCCCTCTCGACTTATTAATCAACTTGATCTCTGTCCAGGAGTTGCAACTAGTTTCTGGTGTTTGTAGGTTGTGTTAGTAGTCTACCAAGTGGTACCCGGTACAGGTGGGCTTGGGACAGACTAGGCACCGTGGCACGGTGTACCAAGCGTAGATCCATCCGTCGAGGTGGGCTTGGGAACCCTGCACACATCGTTTGGGGCCGTGAGCGACACCCCGGCTGGATCTCCTTGCGGATGGAACCCGAATAGGCGATAAACCTGGATGAGAGACTTGTGTGGTTAGTCAGGTCGTGGCCGACTCCCTCGCCAGGCTTCCGCTTGAAGGTTGCCGAGGTACACGACGTGTACATGGTGGTAAGTGGCGAGAGCGTATGTGACGAAGTACACCCCTGCAGGGTTAATATGATCTATTCGAATAGCCGTGTCCGCGGTAAAGGACTTCTGGGTTGCCTATAACAGTTCATAGACAAGTGAAAGTGGATACCCTAAAATGCGCAAGATAAGCGTGAGTGCTATGGATGGCGTTCTCGTAGGGAGACGGGAGCGGATCCATAGTGGTGTATTGATATGGTGAATATGTGGACTCGTGTGCGCCACCTCGAAAGAGTTACTTGCAGTCGTAGTTCAGGATAGCCACCGAGTCAAAGCTGGCTTGCTGCAGTTAAACTCCACCACCCCCTTTGTTGATACCGATGCATATGTAGATAGTTCTGATGTAAGTCTTGCTGGGTACATTTGTACTCACGTTTGCCTATTTTATGTTTTGCAGAGAGACGTCAGTCTCGCTAGTAGTTCCGTGTGGACTTCGACGTTTAGCTTGATACCTCAGCTACGATCTTGTGCCCTCGGCAGGATCTGGTAGATAGTCAGGCTTCTCAGCCTTTTTCATTTGTAGATGTCTGTACTCAGACATGTTAAGCTTCCGCATGTGCTTTGACTTGTATGCTCTGAATGTTGGGTCATGAGACCCATGTTTGTAATATCTCGCTCTTCGGAGCCTAATGAATAAATACTCTGAGTCGTAGAGTCTTGTTGTGATGCCATGTTGTATTTGCACATATCGAGCATATTGTGTGTATGATTGAAATGCTTGGTATGTGTGGGATCCGACAACCTAGTTGTTTATCCTTGGTAGCCTCTCTTATGGGGAAATGTAGTCTTGTGCTTCCATGAGCCATAGTAGTCCGCTACAGCCCGGTTCACCGGAGTCCTGCTAGCCCAGCACTACTGCTCCGGAACACTTGACTGGCCGGCATGTGATTCACTTCGTTCCTGTGTCTGT